>NW_021900824.1:0-588 GCF_006229205.1 Suricata suricatta
TATCTAACATCTGCAAATCTCCTTTGTAATTGTGATTTCTCACAGCAAAGATTTTGATAGGGACTGGACTGGTAAAAAGTCAGGAACTCAAGTTTAGACAAGCTGTGTTGTTGGTTAAAAGCAGATCCATATGCTTTGACATTGAACGGTGGCTTGGGGTGGGGTAAGAGTAACAGCCAGATATTGGTATGTCCAGATATTGGTATGTCCGTAAGGAATATGAATCCATGTGAAAAGATTCGAGGTCCACTGATGCCTGAGGAAACATGGAGGGAGTACAGTTCTGCTCTGACTGTGCTGAGCTAACCTGCCCCCTTGGTGGCCTTGAGTCAGCTGAACGACCTTCCTTGCTGCCCATCACCCACTTCGGCTCTATCAAATAACATTTCAATGACTGTCCACTGTCTCTTCTGCCCATCTGTTTGACTAAACCCTTTGATCCAGACCAGCACAATTAGCTTTCTGACAGCAGCATCACTGACAACGTATAATATGAAACTAGACAGACAAAAATAATAACTGGCTATTTCCTGGCATTTTAAAGTGAAGAAATATATGTTTCACAGTGTCCTGGCCATCTCAGTGCCC
>NW_021900825.1:0-588 GCF_006229205.1 Suricata suricatta
TTTTTTTTAGATAAAGTATTCAGAAGAGGTCAAAAAGAGTGGGTGAATTCGAGCAGAAGCCTAAATGAATTAAGAGGCATAGTCATTGGGAGAATGTTCTGAACAGATAAAACAGTAAGGTCTCTCTTCAGTGACTAGTGTGCTAACCAGAGTGAAAAAGGCAGAGTACAATAGATAAGGTAAGAAGTATAGGAAAGGGTATCAAGTGATATATGGACCCATGGATTTTGGAACAGTGTTTGGCTTTTTTTCTGGAGATATTTTGGATGCTTTTGAGCAGGAAGGAGGACATAATCTCATCAGCATCAATAATTTTTTAAATGGTTTTTATTAATTTTTGAGAGAGACAGATCAGAGGAGGGACAGAGAGAGAGGGAGACACAGAATCTTAAGCAGGCTCCAGGCTCTGAGCTGTCAGCACAGAGCCCAACATGGGGCTGAAATCATGAACCATGAGATCATGACCTGAGTCAAAGTCGGATGCCCAACAGACTAAACCACCCAGGTGCCCCTCATTAGCATTTTTAAATGCTATAATGTGGCATACTACCTATTGGAGAGGAGACATGGAAGCAAGGAACTCTTTTA
>NW_021900826.1:0-588 GCF_006229205.1 Suricata suricatta
AGAGAGAGAGAGAGAATGGGAGATACAGAATTCGATGCAGGTTCCAGGCTCTGAGCTGTCAGCACAGAGCCCACTGTGGGCCTCAAACCCATGAACTGTGAGATCATGACCTGAGCCGAAGTCAGATGCTCAACTGACTAAGCCACCAAGGCACCTCCAGCTAACCATCATTTGGGGGGAAGAGGTGATTGATATCTACTCTATAAAGATGAGATAATTTCTTTTGTAGACCATTATCTAAATAAATAAAGTTTTTCCTTCCAAGCATTTCTTGACTGTTTAGTGAACAAAGTCCCAAGATGTATTCAGAAAAGAAATTTTCTATAGACGTGTATTCTTCCTTTGTATTTGGTTGATTTATAAGAAATTTTGTTACTCTAGGGTTGCCTGGGTGGCTCGGTCGGTTAAGCCTCCGACTTTGGCTCAGGTCAGATCTCACATTCGTGGGTTCGAGCCCCCGTCGGGCTTTGTGCTGACAGCTAGCTCAGAGCCTGGAGCCTGCTTCCAGTTCTGTGTCTCCTCTATCTGCCCCTCCCCCTATCATGCTCTGTCTCTCTCTGTATCAAAAATAAATTAAAAAAACATTAA
>NW_021900827.1:0-588 GCF_006229205.1 Suricata suricatta
GGAGCCTTGGGGCACCTGTGCTTTCTGAGGCAGTGGCCTCAGCCCAAGTCCAGGGGAGAAGATGACATGCACGTGCACATGACCTTGCTGTCATGGGAGCTGTGAGTCTTTCATCGATCTGCTCTGTGTAGGACCGGCAGATGATGACAAGTTTCGGATATGTTCTGTGTGTCCCACGAAGGGTCTCAAAATACTCAAATTTTAAAAGTCACTTAGGAAAAAGGGATCCTTTCATATCATTTCAGTTTAGAATTTCTAAACTCTTCAGTTTATTTGGTGTGTCTGGAAATTCAAAGACGAGGGAATTCAAGTCTAAGTAAACAAAATCCTTGGGGGCATAGCTGGATTTCATTGATGAATATGGATTATTGTTTTTTTTCAACTCTCATACCTGCTTAACTGTGGACTTGACTTCCCCCTTCAGTTAATTTGTTTTTTTATTAATTATTAAAATAATTAATTCAATCTTTAAGTATTTTGATATTTTTTTGTTCTAAGGACTTAATGGATAAAATGGGCCAATCACGTATAATATACTGTTTTACCTCCCAGGAGTCAAAGAGGCTGTCTGTTTATCTATCTATCTAT
>NW_021900828.1:0-588 GCF_006229205.1 Suricata suricatta
AGTATTCTCCCCGAGTTAGAGGTAGTCTTAGAGCGTAAGGTAATATAATTCATCCCTTTTCCCTGGTCTTGTGCCAATAAGTACATATCAAAATGAAAATGAAAATGAAAAAAATTTTAATATGCTGATATCTTGTATCTCTGCTTGGGTATGACTGTCTTATGGAAGAAGTGTTCTAATTTAAATGTATCATATGTTTATTAATATGTTAAAGTGTGACTATTACCCCTGGAATAAAACACTTTTTTTTCTGTTCTCATTAGCATTTGGTTTTATAACTGAAGGTAATGGAGAATAAGATTCAATTGCTCTAATTTTTTTCACCATTAGTTTTCAAATCACTGTATTATGGGCGTTAAGAGAGTACTGCAGATTGAAACAGATACTTGGAGGGTCTCTAATCCTAATAAAGATCCAAGGACAAAATCCCACAAAGGCAAAGACCAAGCCAAACTCTTTCACATGAGATTAAAGAAGTACAACGAAATAATCATTGTAGCAAGTCACTGCTGAAATATTTCGTAGGAAAAAGTATTTAATTTCTACTGTTATTTTAACCACAGGGTATATTTGATGTTTCCAAAGAAG
>NW_021900829.1:0-588 GCF_006229205.1 Suricata suricatta
ACTATTGAATGCTGAGAATGAACTGAGGGTTGGGGGGGAGGGGGGAGGGGGAAGACAGGTGGTGGTGATGGTGGAGGGCACTTGTGGGGAAGAGCATTGGGTGTTGTATGGAAAACAATTTGACAATAAAATATTATGAAAAAAGAAAAAGAAAAAAAAAAGAAAGCTACCCTCTGCTCCTGGACGTGGAGGAATCGATCCTGTGACAACGTCCGTCCTGCTCAGAGCGACCTGCAGATCCCGGGACATCAGCACCCAACTCCCCACGACACCGTCGCAGACACGGGACAGACACCCCGACCCGCGCGCGGAGGCGGGGGTACCCCGCGGGGTCACAGCAGCAGGAGCGGAAGCCCCACCCGGGCACCTGCTCCCGGACCGCGAACCGGGTGAGGACGCGGCGGGAAGCGAGGCGGCGCGGAGCTGAAACCCCGACGCGAGGCCCTGCGGCTCCGGAGCCGGGAGAGGGAAGACCCGACGGCCCCGCGCACAACCCCGCGGCGGGACCCCGCGTCACCGCGCAAGGAGCCGAGCTGGGCCCTTCCCGCGCGGGGTCCCCTGAACACCGACCCCCTTCAGCGGTGTCTG
>NW_021900830.1:0-588 GCF_006229205.1 Suricata suricatta
TTGGGGAGAGAGAGGGATGCAAAACTTGAGAGACTGTTGAATGCTGAGAATGAACTGAGGGTTGGGGGGGAGGGGGGAGGGGGGAAGACAGGTGGTGGTGATGGTGGAGGGCACTTGGGGGGAAGAGCACTGGGTGTTGTATGGAAAACAATTTGACAATAAAATATTATGGAAAAAAAATAAAATAAATAAAATTATGTTGGGGCGCCTGGGTGGCTCAGTCAGTTAAGCGCCCGACTTCGGCTCAGGTCATGATCTCACGGTTTGTGGGCTTGAGCCCCGCCTTGGGCTCTGTGCTGACAGCTAGCTCAGAGCCTGGAGCCTGCTTTCGGTGCTGTTTCCCCGTCTCTCTCTACCCCTCCCTTACTCATGCTGTTTCTCTCTGTATTGATAATAAATAAACATAAAAATAATTTCAAAAATAAAATAAAATTATGTTAACTTTTATACCATAAAATCTTACTTATTTGAACAACACGGAGAAAACTTTAGTCGGAATTAGCAAAACGCAACATGTGGACTGGAAGGCTCAGTAGTTATATTTTACTCCCCCCCACGTCTCTCAGAGCAGCACTGCGAACACTTGGG
>NW_021900831.1:0-588 GCF_006229205.1 Suricata suricatta
TTCTGTGTATGCCTGCAGAGCTCGATGTGAGGGGGAGTGAGGATTAGCCGCTCCTTGTGCAGAGGAAACGAGATGTGTCAGCCCCCGCCCCCCATGCAGCTGTGGGCCCTCCTCTTGCTCCGGCCCAGCGGTGCCCAGAGCACCCCCGAGGCAAGACCTCCAGGTGATGCCAAGCCCCCATGGACGCGCTCATCACGCCAGCCCCGGAGTTGAGCGATGGTAGCTCCGTCTTGTTACTCATCCACTGTGTCTGACCTTTGGATTCAGAAGAGCATTAATGGGCACTTTGGATGGTGCTGGGAGTGTCAAGCTTTTAATTAATGTGCCGGACTGAATATATTTAACCGGACCATTCTGCCTGGCCCATCCAATTACCCAGATTCATTATACAACTTGATTGCGTTTTCCATTACTCGATGACTTTGCTAAATGGGCGGCCATGCTGCAGGTGGGCAGCCCAGAGTCAGTACTGATTAGAGGACACAGTGTATTACCCAGTGGAGGCCATGCTCAGGGCTGAAAATCTCACTCTGGACGCGGCTTCTCTGCAGTCCTCCAGGTGGGGGACGGACTTTTATTTGGATGAAG
>NW_021900832.1:0-588 GCF_006229205.1 Suricata suricatta
GTCCCTGCCCTGCACGGCCGCCCCGGTCCCCGAGGGTGCCCACGTTCTTACCTCCGAGGGGGACGCGGTTCAGCCCTGTCCCGGCGGCTTCTGGATCCACGTGGAAACGCGGTGAGCGCCTGTGCTGTCCTCGGCGGCCCTGTGGCCTGTGTCTCAGGCGGCTGCAGCTTCGGGGACCGTCCTTTCCTTCCCATCTCACAGACTGTGGTTCTGAGGTCTGGTGACCTCAGGGTCAGTTCCGACTCGGAGCCCCAGCTGGGCCCTGCCAGTGGGAGTGCCTGTCGGCCCGCGGCCCTCAGGGCACCTGGCTGCAGGGGTGGGCGCTGAACGCACGGCAGGGGCCCCGCTGCCTCTGGGCAGAGGCCGGGCCTCGCGCAGGCAGGAGGCCGTGCTGTTCTCCGCACGCTGCCACACCGAGGACATGCAGCACGTTTAACAGAGAAGGGCGCGTGGGGGTCTGTGAGTTCACTCTATGTGGCCCCCACCCCGCCCGTTGTCAGAGCCAGGGACACCGTATCGGGGTTGCGCCCGGTGGTGTTCTGGGGGTCGGGAGACGCAGCTGCCAGTGACGGAACCCCCACGTGAGGA
>NW_021900833.1:0-588 GCF_006229205.1 Suricata suricatta
CCATCTCCTGCTATTTGACCACAAACCCAAGTGTCCCTCCATCTGTTACTCTTTCTTTGTCAGGAAGAGGAGGAGTTATCTCACTGGTGAGTTTAAAGGGAAAATTGAGCAACGCTCTGTTCCTTCCTCTCCTGTTCTTTGGGTAAGAGAAATCTGCAAGAAGCACACCTAGCACAATCTTTCTCAAGGACAAAGGATGAAGAGTGGAAGTGTTTCATGGGAAAAACAGCTTTCACCTGTCTAGTCCATCTGTAGACATGTAAATCAAGCTCTTTAAAATGGATTTTAGGATCAGGAAGCTCACTTTCCTTTAAATAGAAGTCTCATCAGTAACACTAAAAGTAATATATTAGTTGATATTTTTGCTAATAACACAACATATTAAGTAAATCTTACTAGTTAGCTATCATGTTAATTCCTGCAGCTGAAACTAGTTAAACTGTTTTAAAATTCATTTTCTTTTTAAGTATATAGCTTGAATACATTTCCCAACATTACTTATAATCAGATGCCACTGTACAAATGAGTACTTGTCTGTGAGTTATAAGCAGAAATAAGTACACCTTTCCCAAGCCTGGAGCACAATGC
>NW_021900834.1:0-1343 GCF_006229205.1 Suricata suricatta
GGGCACCTGAATGTCTGTCGGTTAAGCGTCCAACTCTTGATTTTGGCTCAGGTCGTGATCCCAAGGGCATGAGTTTGAGCCCCACATCCGGCTCTGCAATGATGCCGTGGGGTCTGCTTGGGATTCTCTCCCTGCCCTACTTGCTCTATCTCTCCCTCTCAAAAGAAATAAATAAACTTAAAAACAAGAAAAAGGAAAGAAAATGGGTGAGCCAAAGAAGATATCGCTCCCTCTATCCCAGGACTCACTAAAGAGGCAGTGGTGTCCAGGGCAAAAGCTGGTTTATTGGGGTGAGAGGAAGAAGAAGGGGGAGAGAGGAAGAGGAAAGACAGAGGCGGGTGGGGGTACCAGGGGGGAGAAAAGAGGAAGGAGGAGGAGGTAAAGGGATGGAGGAAGAGGGAAGGGAAAGGAGAGTCCAGTAAGGAAGGAGGTGGCATAAATCTGAGGAAGAAGATGGGTCCTGACGTCCTTGCTCTTTATAGCTCCCTCCTCACGAGCACCACAGCCATTGTCCTTATCATCACTGGTATCAGTATTGTCACCATCACCACTAGCACCCCTACTAGCAGCACCACTATTATCACCACCATGGTCACCGCCATAGTCCCCATCACCACCAGCAGCAGCAGCACTGTTGTCACCATCGTGGTCACCAACATGGTCCCCATCACCACCACCAGCACCATCATATTGATGATGGCCACCACCATGGTCCCCATCAATATCATCACCATCATGGCCACCACTACATGAGATAAAATCTTATTCTGCCACTTATTAGCTGTATTTCCATTCTCTCATCTGTGTAACAGGGTTAATAATATGATCTAATTCACATGATCAGCACTTAGCAAAGTGCCCGACACACAGTAAGAACCCAGGGTTATCGTGTTGTTATTAATGTTATTATTGCTATTACTATCATCAACACTAATAAAATGGCCAGGACCACAGCTCAGAAGCCAGAGTGCCTGAGTTAAAATCCTCGCTGAGTCACATACTACTTTATAACCATAGAAAAACTCTTTAATCTCTGTGCCTCAGAATCCTCTGAAAATTAGGGATAACAATAGCTCTCACCCCACAGTGTTATTCTGAGATTTTAGTAAGCTAATGCACATAGCACAGCACTTAGAAGAATGCTCCACAACAGGAAGAACTCGTAAGGGGAGCTGCTGCTATCACGGTGAGTTCAGTTGCCATTACATGTGCACTAGCAGAACTCTGCTCGAGAGCTGGCAGAATTATGCTCACAGGCAAGACTACTCCCTAAATCAACAACATCCCTCATGCCATCCTGAGCAAAGGATTCAAGAAAGACCTGAATTATAATCAATGCTTCC
>NW_021900835.1:0-588 GCF_006229205.1 Suricata suricatta
TATATACTAGCAATGAAAACATGGACATTGGAATGTAAAAATACAGTACTACTGGGGCGCCTGGGCGGCTCAGTCAATTGGGCATCTAACTCTTGATTTCAGTTCACATCATGGTCCCAGAGTTGTGTGATCCAGCTCCATGATGGATTTTGTGCTGAACATGGAGCCTGCTTAAGATTCTCTCTCTCTCTCTCTCTCTTTCTCTCTCTCTCTCTCTCTCTCTCTCTCCCTGTGCCCCTCTCCTTGTTCCCCATTTCTTTCTCTTTCTGTCTCTTTCTCTCGCTAAAAAAAATTAAAATATTACTTACAATCCCCCCAAAACAGTAGAAAACTCTACTTAAAACAGGTATCAATTCTAAGTTGATATACTGGTTTAATATCATTCCTATTGAATGCATAGCATATTTTTTATATAAAAAAGATTATCTCAAAATAATATATAGAAAGGCAAAGAAACTAGAATGACAAAAAGCGATTTTGAAAAAGAATGACCTGTGAACAGTCAGTCTACCCAATTTTAAGATTGATTATATAGTTTCAGAAATCAAGATGGAATGGCATTGGTGAAGTGATAGTGATAGTGATAGG
>NW_021900836.1:0-588 GCF_006229205.1 Suricata suricatta
GCTCAGGTCAGATCTCACGATCATGGGTTCGAGCCCTGCGTCAAGCTCTGTGCTGACAGCTAGCTCAGAGCCTGGAGCCTGCTTCTGGTTCTGTGTCTCCTTCTCTCTCTGCACCCCCCACCTCATGCTCTGTCTGTCTCTGTATCAAAAATAAATAAAACATTAAAAAATTTAAAAAAATAAATAAATAAAATAAGAAAATAAAGTAAATACAGAAACAAAAATAAATACATAAATAATGTTTTGTAACAAAATTATTAAAAGTACTTATTTTTATTCTATGTCTTTCTAATCATGAATAAGAATTATTTTTATTTGAAAAGGTTTTAGATAGTGACTCTCACATATCTAATGAGTGCATTCACTTTAGGAATTATCCACTCTATATAGTCATTGACCAGTGCAACATGGTATCTGTCTCAGTAAGTCAATGAATCAGTTCAACTTTGCATAATGGCCTATAGTATGGTTCTGTAGTACATCTTGGTTGCCTGTCTCAATTCTCCACAACCTTATTCTCAAATTTTTAGCCACTGGTGGACTTAAGTTAAAATTTCTGGTGAAAGGGGCACCTAGGTGGCTCAGTCA
>NW_021900837.1:0-588 GCF_006229205.1 Suricata suricatta
GTCTATACTGGGGTCTATTTCTGAGCTCTCTGTCCTGTAGCATCATCTATTTGGGTCAGCTCTCCCTGAGTCGGTCCTGTCTTGATGATTGTAAGTTTATAGGAGGTCTTGAGTGAGAGGGGGTGTCATCCATCCCCATTTGCTCTTCAGCCACATGGTGGGGGCTCCTCTGGGTCATTTTCTCTCCATGTAAACTGTAGGTTCACGTGATCAATAACTACAACATAACGTCCTGGGATTTAGATCGTGTTTGACCGAATGGATTGAGCAAGTTGTGGAGAACGGATATCTAGACCATATTGAGCCTTCTTGTCCATGAACATGGGCTACCTCTCCATTGCTTAGTCTTCTCTCATTCTGTTTATGAGAGTCTTGTAGTTTTCCTCATAAAGATCTTAGCGTATTTTCTTAGAGTCATTCCATAGTTCGGTTTTCGGTGTCAGTGTTAACAGCAAGGTGTTTTGCATTTCAAATCACACGTGTACATTGCTGGTGTATAAGTGAGTAACTGAGGGTCTTGTAGGAACCTTGTATTTCCTGCAACCAGATTATCACTGGGTCTGGATCTTGAACTGCTCTCTGGGAGCC
>NW_021900838.1:0-588 GCF_006229205.1 Suricata suricatta
GGGGGGGGCATGCGCAGGAGAAGCAGGTGCCCTGGGCAGTTAGTCAGATGTTGACATGACCACGAACAGACTTGCTGGGGTAGTCAAGCCTTCTCTTCTTGGAGGGTATGGTCCTTCATTCCTCAAGGCCAGTGGTCTGCAAATCTCAAAACAGAGTTAGTTCTGCTACACATCATAAGGCCTTAAGTCAGCCTGCCAGGAGTGCAGGAGCTTGAAGCAAGTGCCCCCTTAAGATCGGTTGGAGTGCTATCACATTTTTATTGAGAATTTCAGATACCCTAGCAATAATTTCCAATAATGTAACTTAAATGCTTATTTGGCCCCTTACTGAACATTCATGTTTTCAGGAACAGATTCCAATTTGGAAGAGCCCAAAATAGGTTGGGCACATTTCAGTGAGACTCTCAAACATCACTGGTAGCCATTGACTTGATTACCTGGGCTGGGCATTTTTCCTGTTGCTGAGGATCACTGTTGTCAGATGAATTATTACCTTGACACTGAAAAGGAATGCAAGGAATGGGGAATATGGAATATGTAGTACTAATGAGTTTTTAAAAATGATTAATGGTCATTTTTAATCAATCT
>NW_021900839.1:0-588 GCF_006229205.1 Suricata suricatta
GCGCCGATCCGCGCCCGCCGGAGCGCGGTGAGCACCGAGGGCCCGTGGGGCAGGTCGAGGCTGGCGGCAGCCCCCTGCACAACCAGACTCCGGGAGAGGCCGGCCGGCCCGGCCAGGACCACGACACCCCGGAACCTCCCGAGGACAGCGGCCTGCCGCCGGAGGGGGCTGGCCTGGCTGCCTCTGCTGGTGAAGACCATCCCGGGAAGGACAGTGCGGCTCAGGAGCACTCGCCACCTGACCCAGTGCGGGGCTCGGAGCCCCAGAGAGAACCGCAGAGCGCCGGGCAGCAGGCCGGGGCCCAGGCCTCTAGGGTGAGTCATTAGAGGTTGGAGGAGCCCGCTCACCCTCCCAAGCAACTCCACGTCACCTCCCTCCCCGGGAAGGGTCCTGGGTCCCCAGGGATGGTGCCCCTCCCCCGAGCTGATGGTGGCGGACGCTGACCCTCACCCCGTCTCGGCACCTGCTCCCTGACGTTCGGGGCCTCTGTCGTCTCCAGGAAGATGCGGCCCCAGCCAGGCCAGCTGGGGCAGCGGGAGAGGCCAGGAGAGAAGGTAAAGCCAAGGCTCAGAAAACAAAACAGCCGCC
>NW_021900840.1:0-588 GCF_006229205.1 Suricata suricatta
TCTGTTTGGAGTGTCATTGTAACTACTGTATTGTAAATGATGGAAAATAATTGCATATGTTAAAAAAATAAATTGTGTTATATTAAAAAAAAAATAAAGACACCAGTCATTGGATTTAAGGCTCAGTCTCAAGTATAACTTCCTCTTAACTTGATTATACATGTAAAGACCCTATTTCCAAAAAAGGTCAGATTTATAAGTCCTGAAGGTAGTACTTAAACATATCTTTTGAGCGGGGCACAACTCAACCCACTAGCATGTAAGGCAAAGATGGAAGATTAGGTAATAAGAAATTTGGGGAGATTCTAATACCAGGCTAATGATCATAGATATTACTTGGAATGGAGGGCAGGGGAGCCAGGGGAAAGCTTGAAATGACACCTTTTGTAGAATTCTAATCCTAGGAACAGAATGTATGTGGGGGATCAAGAAAGGCTACAGGCTGGTTAGTACTGGCAATTCACTGAATTAGTCTGGTAGAAAGGGGAGGCCTGCCAATGGCAATGAAAATGGTAGAGCTCACAGAGGAGGTTTTCTGCAGGTGGAATCAGCCAGTTGGCCATTGACAGAATACTGGATGAAAGATAG
>NW_021900841.1:0-588 GCF_006229205.1 Suricata suricatta
GAGTCGTGGTTAGTGTGCAGGACCTTCCTTAGCGTTTGCTGTGTTCAAACACAGAAACTTCTGATAATGGCGGTGCGGCGCCCACTTTATCCAAGTTGATGGTGGGTAAAGCCGTGGAGCCCTCACTCTGGACTGGCCTTGTCTGCATCTGTGAAAGGGCTTCTGCTGAAAAGTCTCTGTTTTGGCTCTACTTCTCAACCTTCTCTCCAAGGTCCATGAGAGACTTACTTAACGTCTCGCTAAAGTCCTGCCTGGCAGGTGTAACACTTTTCTCTAAAACAATTTCTAAGTATTTTTAAATTTTCTGAAGAAGTTACATTAATCTAACATAATACAGTCGTGCTTTAGAACAGTTAATTTGTCATCAGCGTGTAGGGTGCACGGAGGGGGACAGAGAGGCGAGGGAGTGTCAGGGAGATGGCGCTTGCGTAGTTGAATCGTTGACTATGGCCTTGGTCTGTGGACGGGGCTACAGGAGTGGAGAAGGGTGAGTTGAGTGAAGGCTTCAGACGGAGCAACTGAAAGGCCGTTGGCAGTCTTGAGGTGGAGGTGAGCCTAGATTAAGGAAGGGGTAGGCGGGTAGGAAAT
>NW_021900842.1:0-588 GCF_006229205.1 Suricata suricatta
GCAGGATGACAATATAGGTTAAGTAGTGAAAGAGAATCTATTTTAATCATTAATGGAGTTAGTAGTCAAGCAAGCAAAAATTGAGTAGATAAAAGAAAGGAGAGATAATTGGAAAGATTATATAAAAGTATATAAAAGTAATCTCATGGGCTTTAGTAATAGGATTAGTCTAGAAACAATATAATAAAAATTTCATTAGTGACATTGTTTATCTAATTTAGAAAATATATAATATATATTCCATAGATTCCAATGATAGTCCACTCACAATGGAATTTGGTAGAGGAATCCTACAGAGATGAAATCAGTATTCATTCATTCACCAAATTTATCAAACATTTGGACTCTTAAATGTGATGATTTTCTTACGCAAAACATTTATAAGACAGTATCAAAGTTGAAAGCTAATATCTATTGCACAGAGTTGTAGTCAAGATTAAATGGAATAAAGTACATTCTATGTATGCCCCAAACATACTTATAATGAAAAGTGTCATTAGTTATTATAGTCATAGATATTATTAGTTACTGTCTGTCTGCTTTGTGTTGCAGAAACAAAGATGAGTGAGTCCATCTTTAACACCTAGT
>NW_021900843.1:0-588 GCF_006229205.1 Suricata suricatta
GGGAAATCCCAGTGGCATTGAACAAGAAGATTCTCAGCATGGTTGGAAGGGAGGAGATGGACAGTCCCAGGTCAGAAAAGGCCAGCATGGAGAGGAAATAATACATAGGCTCATGCAGAGAGGTCTCTGTTTTTATGAAAAAGAGGATGGTGCAGTTCCCGAGGATGGCAAGTAGGTACATGAGGCAAATGGAGGTGGAGACCCAAATGTGAGCATGCTCCATGCCTGGGATCCCAGTGAGGAAGAAGGTAGAGATTTCCACTTCAGGGGTGTTAAAGGTTGACATTGCAAGAATGTGAGGGGCTCATAATATGCATCTCAGAAGAGCCTTCCTGAAATGGCCTAAATAGCCAGCTCAAATATTTATTCTTCAAATGTTGATGTGAAATCTTAGGCTGGCAGCTTTTTTTTTCTTTTTTGCATAAGAATTCTTGGACTAAAACAACATATTTTATAATATATTAGTAGGAGTAATAGCAAGACCCATATAGATAGGATATCAAAAGAAACATGAATATATATTAATATGCACAAGTAATTGCTAGCAGATAGATATTTCAAATACTTCAAATGCTTTTCTTGATCTCA
>NW_021900844.1:0-588 GCF_006229205.1 Suricata suricatta
TGAGGCAATGTGTGCGTGCGTGCACGTTTGGTGTGAGATGCAGTACATGTTCACGTGTGTGTGAGTGCATGATGTGTATGATGCAATGCACGTATGTGTGCTTGTGTGTGCATAATATGTGATGTCGCATGTGTGTGTTGTGTGTGTGTGTTTAGTGTGAGATATGGTGCATGTGTGTGTGACTAGTGTGCATGTGTGGTGCAGTGCATATGTATGTGTGCATGCGCACATAATGTGTGTGATGCAGGGGATGTGCGTGCACATGCATGGCATGTGCAGCACAGTCCGTGCGTGTTTGGTGTGCGGTGTGCATGTGTGTTATATCGTTTGTACATTCACCATCCACAGTAGGAAGCCGGAAGGGCTGACTCCTTTTAGTCCCCTATATCAATGCAGCTGCTTCTCATCAAAATTAAAAACATTTGCTTTTCAAAAGGTCACCATTAAGGAACTGGCAATAGAAGCCACAGGCAGCAATGAAAAATTTGAAAGCCTATTCTTGTGTCCGGTACAAAGAATTCAAAATTCAGTTCTAAGAAGAAGGACCCCGTGTTTTAACTTTTTAAACGGGCAAAAGAGCTGAACCAG
>NW_021900845.1:0-1343 GCF_006229205.1 Suricata suricatta
TACTAGGTATTTATTCAAAGAATATAGAAAGCTGTTTCAAAGAGGCACATGCACACCAATGTTTATAGCACCACTATTGACAATAGCCAAAGAATGGAAAGAGCCCAAATGCCCATCGACTAACAAATAAAGATGTGTTATATATATACATATGTGTGTGTGTGTGTGTATTTATACAATGGAATATTACATGGTGATCAAAAAGAATGAAATCTTGTCATTGCAACAACGTGGATGGCACTAGAGTGTATTATGCTAAGCGAAATTAGTCAGAGAAAGACAAATATCATATGACTACACTCACATGTGGAATTTAAGATACAAAACAGATGGACATAAGGAAAGGGAGGCAAAAATAATATAAAAACAAGGAGGGGAACAAAACAATAGAGACTCTTAAATATATAGAACAAACTGAGGGTTGCTAGGAGGAGTGGTGGGTGAGGGCATGAGCTAAATGGGCAAGAGGCATTAAGGAGGATACTTGTTGGGATGAGCACTGGGTGTTGTATGTAGGGGATGAATCACTGAAATATACTCTTGAAAACATTATTGCACTATATGCTAACTTGGATGTAGATTAAAAATAGTAAATAAAAACAAAACCCAAAAACATTTTCCATATCCTTGTCAGTGTTCAAGCACCAATGTTGAGAATGGTTAAGGATGAATGAAGAATCAAACTGGCAAAAGGGAGATCATTGTTGAATATGGAAAGAATAAAAGAAGAATTAGAGTGGCAAAGTTAAACGGACTAGATAGACACATTGAATGAGAGCAGGTGACAACAGAATGCCCTTCACACACTTAGAGCTCCTTTTTCTCCCCATATTGAAACATCCATTAGCAGGTCCCCTCATATATTGGTTCAGCACTTTTGAAAATTAAAATGACCTGTTTAGATATTAAACAAAAAGGAAATTTCTGTATCAAAGAATGTCAGAAATGAAGAATCTTAGGACATTAGAAAGATTTCTTTACAGCACAATTACCAAGGGTATTGACTATAGTAAAGCTCATCATTATAATCTAAAAGGGTGTGGGTTAATTCTTTCACTGCAGTGCTTATGATGGAAACACAAATGAATATTTGAGACATGTATATTAGACACTTTACTTACAAGAATTATTTATAATTACTATATGCTAGAGCCTATATGGTTCTCAAAGGATGTTCTGCCCCATGCTGCCCACTTCCACCTGAGGGTATCTGGAAAGGCAAGTGCCCATTTTGGTGGTCACAATGCTTGGTGGAGGGAGATGGGTGTGTATACAGTTCTCCAAGCCACAGATACTGAATGTTCTGGAGTTCCACACATGAAAGAATTGTCTCTGACCCCATA
>NW_021900846.1:0-588 GCF_006229205.1 Suricata suricatta
TCTTATTCCCACTCATTTTTCCTGTCTCAGTACATTACGACTATTTCTTTTTGGTTGTTCAGGCACAAACGACTTGAAAACAATTTTTCTCTTTCATATGCCATCCCTAATCAATCAGTAAATCCTGTGGTCTCTGATTTCAAGATAGTAAAATCTTGGATCATGAGCAACTTCTTCTGCAAGTGTTCTGCAAGAGGTGCAAACATTTCTAATACATTTTAACTTGATAAATAAGTGATGTCTTGCAAAACAAGTAGTACATAATGCCGAATGTCACATGATCACAACTGAGCCAAAGGTTCTTGAAATTCACTTTGATATACACGTGCTTTGGATTACAAACATGTTTCCACAATGAATTATGCTCACAAACCAAGGATTTATTGTATGTATAGACTTCTACCAATTTTCTTTGTTTTTAATTTTTTAAAAATGTTTATTTACTTTTGAGGAAGAGAGAGACACACACTGAGTATGAGCAGGGGAGGGGCAGAGAGAAAGGGAATCACAGAATCCAAAGCAGGCTCCAGGATCTGCACAAAGCCCAACATAGGACTCCAACTCCCAGACTGCAAGATGGTGACTCTA
>NW_021900847.1:0-588 GCF_006229205.1 Suricata suricatta
CCTCCTATTGGCAAATTCTGTAAGTGGGATTTTGTCTATAGCCCAACATAGTTTTGCAGGCTAAACTTAATAATGTTTATTCAAGTAGTATAAGACTAATTTGGATTTTCTTAGTATATGATGTAGTTTCATATGTGAAATATTAAAGTATTTCATACTTATACATTGTAAATTAAAAAAAAATCATCACAGTAGTCTCCCAGGTGCAAAAGATCTGAATTCCTGTTAACTCTCTGACTGCACCTTATAATAAAGACTCTTCCCTTTGCAAATTCCACCCCAGCCGCAAGGGTCTGCTCCTTCAACACTCCAAGCATGGCCCTGCCTTAGGAACCTTTTATTTCCCTTTATCGTCTAAAATCCTTATTTAGAATCCCTTCCATGTTTCTACTTGACCTCCTGCACTGTTCTATTTATAGCTCCTATTTCCCATCACTCTTTCTTGACTGATCTATTTAAAGTTGAAATACTCCTTACACTCCCTATTTTTTTTTCTGGTTTAATTTTTCCTCCCAACTGCTAACATCGTTCTTTCTTTATTTTTTTCTTTATCTTTTTTAATGGTTTATTGTCAAATTGGTTTCCATA
>NW_021900848.1:0-588 GCF_006229205.1 Suricata suricatta
GCGATCTAACTAGCTTTATTTCTCCCACTGCAAGGCAAGGGAGAAGAGAGAAAAGGGTGCGCTTTAAAGAACATAACCTGATCCTCCAAAGACATCCCCCCCCATGCTTCCCAAAGGCCGGCGGCTACTTCCGCTCCCTTATTCTCCAAGAATGTGGGAGGTTTCGGGATCCTGGACGGGGGCTTCAGAGTGGAGCTTCTCGGAGCCTGAGGGGAATATGGGCACGGAACCCAGGCGAGAACCCTACGCCCTCGACAGCAGCGAGCCGCAGGGCAGCACAGCAAGAAGGAGGGGTCGGCCCCACCGCCCCCATCCCGGCGCGCCCCCCGCGCGAGCGCGAGTCGCCGGCGGAAGTGCTGCGTCGCGCACTTCCGGGTGTTGTCTGGCCGTCGCTGCCGCGCGTCTCCGGTCTCCCGGCCGCCGCCGCCGCTTCAGGTCCTGGAGCCAGGAGCGACGTCACCGCCATGGCCGGCATCAAAGGTGGGCCTGGGGCACAGGGCATCAGAGGTCTGGGTGGCCACCCGAGAGAGAGAGAGGGGGACGGGGTCCCGCGCGGCCCCCGCTCGCCGCCTTCGCGGCCCGGGCGCG
>NW_021900849.1:0-588 GCF_006229205.1 Suricata suricatta
AAAACTAACGTGAAGTGAACTGGAGATATTGATTAAGTAGCATAGAAGAGCAGTAAAATTTATAAAGTAGTGAGAAGTATGGAAAGCCTATATAGATAGTTCAAAGAATCTAAAGTTACCACCTCATTATATAACATGGTAACATATTTTCAGAATCAAGTAAGAAAATAATGTAAAAGCATAATTGATCCAAATACACAAGAAAATGATTGTTTTCTAATAGTTAAGTCTGTGTAACACTGCAGTATACCATTCAACTCAACAAAGTTTGCAAACTAAGTCAGTATAACAATCCTTCAAAATATGCCTTCTGAGGGACACCTGGGTGACTCAGTTGGTTAAGCATCCAACTCCTGAGTTTGGCTCAGGTCATGATCTCACAGTTCATGGAACTGAGCCTTATATGAGGCTCTGTATTGACAGCTCAGAGCCTGCTTGGGACAGGCTGCTTGATTCTCTCTTTCTCTGCCGTTCTCCCTGCTGGCTTGCTCACTGAAAATAAACTTAAAAAAATAAAGGCATTATTTTAAAATATGCCTTTTGAAGTCTATTAAATACCTGTCTAAAAATACACCTTGCAAAATTCTT
>NW_021900850.1:0-588 GCF_006229205.1 Suricata suricatta
AAAACATACGTATTTCCTCCCCTTCCTTTCTGACTATCGACAATATAATTTTCAAAAAGCCTTGCAGCCTAGAGGCCTGTCCGTTTCTGGCTGGTGTCGTGGGAACGCGTCTTTCTGCGAAGCCTCGATGGGGCGGGGCTCCGAGCCTCGGTCCTGGGCCGGGCCAGGCCGCGTCCCTCCGGGCGGCGGATTCTCGAAGCCTCACCTCACTGGGGCGTCTCCTCTTCTCTTGCGAAAGCTGCACTGTTACAGCTTCTAACGGCCTCAGCCTCAGCCACGGGCGGGAGCGCCTTCCCTAGCAACACGGCATCTCTTTTATTTCTGGAATTTCCCGTATCACGGCCTTTAATACTACAGTCTCGGACAACAAGGGGTGCACTTTGCCAGGCAAAAGGCTGACCTGGTGTTTCTCCTTCTCGGGACAAGGGGGACCCGCCCGCCCGCTTGTGGCGTCTGGGTTCCCAACAGCCCCCACTGACTTCCTACGTCTCATTTCCGTATTTTAGATTCCTTTATGGGGACACCTTCCTCCTGGTACCAACGGTCTGCATCGCTTAAGACTACATGAGCCGCATATAACAGAAAACC
>NW_021900851.1:0-588 GCF_006229205.1 Suricata suricatta
ACTTTCTTTAATGTTTATTTATTTTAAAGAGCATGAGCAGGGAAGGAGAAGGGAGAGAAGGAGACACAGAATCCACAGCAAGTTACGGGCTCTGAGCTGACAGCATATAGCTCAATGTGGGGCAGGGAGGTTAATGGACTGAGCCACACAGACACCCCCACACATACCCTCCTCCCCAGTGATTCTAATGTATCCGGTCCCTGCTCTGTGTTTCTGAGCCATTCATCCTGTCCAAGCCCTTCATTTATAGCCAGTGTGCAGGTATGAAGAGGGCCCCCAGCCTGCAGAGCCCTGGGCAGTTTGGGCGGGGGAAGGCATGTACCCTTATGCTGCAAAGGTCTGAAGACCAAGTTCATAACTGTTGCTGGCTCCTACAAGTCCCTTGGGTGCACAGGGCTGAGGAGGAGGAGTGTGTGAGTGGGGTCCAGCTCACGGTCACGATTTCCACTTGGTAATGTGGTTTGAGGTTAGACTCCTTTGTTTGTCCTCAGAAGTATCTTTCTCCTTCGCTGCATATGCCCTGGGAGGGAGTGTCTGCAGCCTCCTCCAGCGCTTCCCACCCCAGCAGTCCTCCTAGCAAACACCTTT
>NW_021900852.1:0-588 GCF_006229205.1 Suricata suricatta
ATTCTTTTGAAAGAAAAAAATAGTAAAAAAAAGTTAATTTTTCCTTACAATATTACCATGTGCTAAAAAAATTTATAGACTATGCTCCAACAAGTAGTATTCAATCTTTAGTATCTGTCTGGAAAAATAGGAAACTCACTCAAAGAAGAGAGCATGTTGCTCAGTTACTTTTCACACACACACACACACACACACACACACACTCACACACAAAATAGTAGGTATTATCTATAGTAGTTTCACACGATGCTGTAATGCAAAAGAATGTGAGGCCAGAGAGAACACTTAATGAAAATTCAGTTATCATGATACACCCAGACAATGAAATATTCAGCACTAAAGAGAAATGAGCTATCAAGCCATAAAAAGACATGAAGGAAATGTAAATGCATATTACTAAGTAAAAGAGGCAAATAAGAAAAGGTCATACTATGTGATTCCAATTATATGACTTCCTGGAAAAGGCAAAACTACGAAGATAATAGAACTAAGCAGTTGACAGGAGTGGAAGGACAGAGGGAGAGACAGATAGAACAAGCCTAAGGGGGTATTTTGGCAAATTAAAATGCTCTGTATAATATTATAATG
>NW_021900853.1:0-588 GCF_006229205.1 Suricata suricatta
CTCACATATAGGGTCAATCGATTTTTGACAAGGGTTTCCAGACCATTCAAGGGGAAGGGATACTCTTTTCAACCAATGATGTTGGAAACCTGGATACTCATTTGCAAAAAAATGAAGTTAGACCCTTACTTACATCATATACAAAAATTCAAAAACAGATCAAAGATCTAGAGTTAAGACCTAAAATATAAAACTGCTACAAGAAATCAGGGCAAAATCTCATGACACTGGGATTCACAATCACAATTTCCTAGAACATCAAAAGCACAAGGGACAAGATTTAAGAAGTCCTAGTACATCAAAATTTTAAATTATACATGAAAAGAAGTAATAAAATTGAAAAGACAACCTGAGGAATGGGAGAAAATATCTGTATATCACATTTAATAAAGGGTTAATATCTAGAATATATAAAGAACTCCTATAACTCAGGGCATCTGGGTGGCTCAGTCAGTTAAGCATCTGTCTCCTGAATCATCATCTCCCGGGTTCGTGAGTATGAGATTCCACATCAGTGAGAGCCTGGAACCTGTTTGGGATTCTCTTTCTCTCCCTCTCTCTCTCTCCCCTCCCCAACTTGTGCTCATC
>NW_021900854.1:0-588 GCF_006229205.1 Suricata suricatta
TCTCTCTCTCTCTTTCTGCCCCTCCCCAGCTCATGCTCCGTCTCTCTGTCTCTCATAAATAATGAATGTTACAAAAAATAATAAAATAAAACCATTACATTAGGGAACCAGAAACCTGAGGCTACATGTTTCACAGAGACCAGGATGTTGTGTATTTTGCCCACTCAGGTACCTTCAATGTTTCCACCATGCATTCAGACCATTTTTATTGAATGAATAGAAGTGGTTTTCATGGACCAATGACTTCAAAACTACCTAGTGTCCTTTGAAAGGCAGAGTCATTGGGCACCTCCAAGGTGGAACTGCAACCCCCGGGGATTTCAGCACCCTACAGTTTCACAGACACACAGCACCTCTTCCTTCCACATGCTGCCTGCAGTCTGAGAACCACTGATATTCAATCTCTTCACTTTGTCAGACATGAAATGGAGGTGAAACAGTTTGCTCAAGGTCACAGGGCTAATGGCTGAAAAAAAAGTAGAGAGTTCAAACCATCAGGCTCTGAGAAGTTCATCAGATTGATTACTTCCTGTAGTTCAGTACAAGGAAAGAGAAATAATCTAGTTTCCAGGTTTGTTTGTTGGTTTC
>NW_021900855.1:0-588 GCF_006229205.1 Suricata suricatta
GCTTCGTCCAGTGCCCCTTTACGGAGTACTTGTCTTGTTCTGTCTGACTCCATCGTCACACACCCGAGTTCCCCTTCTGTAGCCCCAGGTGGGGAGAGCCAGTCTGCAGCCCAGGCGACTGGAAGCGACCGGTCTCTGGAGTGTTCCAATTGTTCTCTGCAGAGAGAACCAGCACCGCGATGCGATGTGCGGCGGGGGGGGGGGGGGGGGGGGGGGGGGGGGGGGGGGGGGGGGGGGGGGGGGGGGGGGGGGGGGGGGGGGGGGGGGGTGCCGTCATCCTAAAGACAGGGAAGGCTGCGGGAGGGGGCCTTGAATGCATCTGGCGACCGCACTGGGTCCTGTCTCCTTCCCAGAGGAAGAGAAGTCCGCTCCCCTCCCTTGTCCTAGAGCCCCCCCCACCATAACTTCCCGCTGTCCCCTAAACTGAAAGCCATGAACATCCTTCGTGTCGGGGCTCTGAAGGACCCGCCGGCCCTGAAGCCGGACCCTCTGGAAGGAAGGGTTCCACTCAGGGCCTCAGAGCACACTCCAGAGGGAACTTCGGCAGAGTTTCAGGGAGTGGACAGCCACAATTTACTGTCAGCCCCC
>NW_021900856.1:0-1343 GCF_006229205.1 Suricata suricatta
TATTCCACTTTCTGCTCTAGCAAATGAAATAAAGATGCAGGAAACAGTATCTGCAGAGAATGTTACGGGAAATCTATAATGCTGATAAAACTTACAGGTTTAGCAAAAATCAGACAATTGAGAGTTTTTATTTTGTTATTACTTTCCCTGGCAAAACTTATTTATTGCAAAACTAGTAGAAACCTCGTGAATTCAAACAAAAGTGAATGAAATGATGCAAGTTTTATTGAATTCTGTCTGGCTAGCCAGGTTTCAAAATACTTTTTTTGTTCTTCTAGGAAGTGATTTTGGAGCAAACTGAAAGAATATACACATTCTTAACATTTTTTTTCAAGTAGTAAATCACAGATTTGATCTGTGGGTATAAAATCAAATTCATTCTTCATGACTCATCTCCACTATTGATTCTTCTATGATACCCTACCTGTATCCTACTCTACTCCATGGAGTTCTATATTGCTGACCTGGTAATCCAACTTTTATTGACAGGAAAGAGATTCTTAGAATTTTTTATTGTAAGTTGAAAAGTCTGCTGGGGGCTAAGAGAGAATGAAGACATAGAAATTTTATCTGAGTCACTGGAGCTATTTTAGATAGTAGAAAACAGAGTACATGATTCTGAATGTGTCATAGCTTTGTGGATTCATAATGGAAACCTTGAGTGAGAGGATTAAAATACCTGAATAACCTTGCAGCTAAAGGAGCTATAAAAAGAACAACAAACAAAACCTAATGCCAGCAGAAGGAAGGAAACACTAAAGATTAGAGAAGAAATAAACTATATAGAAACAACAACAACAGAACAGATCAATGAAACTAGGAGTTGGTTCTTTGAAAAAAAATCAATAAAATTGATACACTTCCAGCCAGACTTCTCAAGAAAAAGGACTCAAATAAAATCAGAAATGAGAGAGGAGAAATTACTACCAATACCACAGAAATACAATCATAAGAGATTATGAAAGATTATATACCAAACAAATTGGACAATTGAGAAGAAATGTATACATTCCTGGAAATACATAACTACCAAAACTGAAAGAGTAAGAAATAAAAAATTTGAACCACTAAAAACCAGCAAAGAAATTGAATCAGTAATCAAAAAACTCCCAAAACAAAAGCCCAGGACCAGATACTTTTGCAGGCAAATTCTATCAAACATTTAAAGACGAGTTAATACCCATTCTTCTCAAATTATTCCAAAAAACAGAAAAGGAAGGAAAACTTCCAAATTCATTCTATGAGGCTAGCACCACCCTGATACCAAAACTAGATAAAGACACCACAAAAAAAGAGAGCTACAGGCCAATATCTCTAATGAACATAGATGCAAAAAAAAAAAA
>NW_021900857.1:0-587 GCF_006229205.1 Suricata suricatta
CTCTTTTCAAAAACGGTCATTTCTTCAATTTTTGTCCTCTTTGAGGGGGGCTCCATTTTGTCCTCTCCACCACATAAGACAGCCACCCCCCTTTTCATCTGGACGTGCATGTAGTAAATTTTCATGAGCCTGAGCCTTTCTCCTTTTGGGTGTTCTGAGCACAAAGAGCGTTTAGTAGCACCGACCAAATGTCCTGGGGGGGAGGCATGTGGAAAGGAGGAAGAACACTCTGACGCCGTGGGGTATCCAAGAGAAGATGCATCTTTATGTAACTGAGGGATTCCTAGGAGAGAAAATTCCAAACACAGAGAGATTGACTGTGTGATGTCTGGAGGACTTAAGTGGCCAGGAGAATATTCCGATGTGGACACATAGAGCAGAAGCATAGACACATGTGATGCTGCAGAATTTGGGGAGTGGTATGTTTTATTTGGGGTGTGCACCTGGTGTAACTGTGGAATTGAGGGTGTGGGGCGTCTAGTGGATTTGTATGTATGTTGGGAGACATCTCCGGTGCGTGTGTTCGACACTGGTGAAAGACAATGACAGATGAATGTGTGCATATATGTTACGTGGTGTGACGGCAC
>NW_021900858.1:0-587 GCF_006229205.1 Suricata suricatta
CCGCCAACGCCTGCTGCAAAAACACCCACGCTCCCGCCTCTGTCGGGTCCAAGGGAAGTGTCCTCCAGCCCTTCCGAACCCAGAACATCCAGCTGAAGACCAGAGCGGCTTCTCCTGCATGGCCACTGCCAGATGCAGAGCGCAGGACCGGCAGAGGCTGTCGCTTTGAGCAAGAGACCAGCGCAGGGCATAAATGCTCTATTTTTCCCTCCTCATCCTCGTGGACTTCTCTCCAGCTCCTTCACTTCTGGGGAGAAAACAAAATCAACCCCTCCCAGTGGGGAAGCGATGGCCACATGACAGGGGACAGGTCAGAACCAAGGACAGACTTTTACGTAACCAAGACTGGGCGGCAGGCACGGGACAGAGGAGATTAGCCGCATCCTGCGACTTGAGGGTCCCCTGTGGTTTTCAGGCAATCTTTCCATTAACCAAAAAAGCACTTCACTCATGACCCCTAACCTCTGAAGTAACCTCGGACACACAGCCACAGGCCTGTGTCCCCGCGATGTGTCAGCTCCGTCCGGTGTCGGGCAGAAGCCACATCCCCACCCTTCCCAGGCCCTCGGGATCCCCGAGCAGAGCAG
>NW_021900859.1:0-587 GCF_006229205.1 Suricata suricatta
GCTCCGGGGACCTCTGTGTGCAGAGGGTTAGACAAGGCGACAGGTGCTGGAGACACCTGCGGGCTCAGGGGCCAAGGCGGGGGGTGGGGGTGGTGTCTTTGTGTCTGGAGTGAGGGGTCTGCAGGTGTGGCTCTCAAAACGGGATCATCTACTCACAGGGGAGGGGAGTTGGGCTGCCTGAGGACGAGCAAACCGAGCGAGCGAGCGAGCGAGCGAGGTCCCTGAGTGAGTGACTGTGCTCGCCCCGAGCACAGCTGAGGGCAGCTCAGCCCGAGACGCGGGGAGGGCGGCAGATCTGGTGCCAGGACAGGCAGGAGGGTGGGCTGGGAAAGGGGTGATCACGGGGCCTGGTCTTTGAGAGTGGATGTGTTCTCCTCAATGAGAGGATAGCTAGGCCAGGTTGATGTCCTTAAGAACCTGGGAGGAGAGGTGATCCAGACTCAGGGTGCAGGGCAGAGCCCCAGGCCCCATATGAGGACGATGATACTGATGAGGGGCGGCCACTGTTTGTGGCTGTCCTGTTAGGTGCCACGTGCTGGGCCAGGTGCCCTTACCTTATCCCTGGTCCTCCTGGCCACGATGGAGCC
>NW_021900860.1:0-587 GCF_006229205.1 Suricata suricatta
CGAATCCTGCCTCATCTCTGCGCCAGGCTCGGCTCCCCCGAGGAGAGGCGGCCTCGTAGACCGGAAGGAACTCCGAAGGTGAAGGCTTTGTCGTCTGGGGCTGGACGTTACGTTACTGTCTAAACAAGCCTATTTTTCCTTCGTACAGAAGAGACTCCACTGTGAATGTTTCTACATTTAAGAGGAATCCCAGAGGGGCGCCTGGGGGGCTCAGTCGGTTAAGCCTCCGACTTCAGCTCAGGTCATGATCTCACATTCGTGGGTTCGAGCCCCGCGTCAGGCTCTGTGCTGACAGCTCGGAGCTTGGAGCCTGCTTCCAGTTCTGTCTCCCTCTCTCTCTGCTCCTCCCTGCTCATGCTCTGTCTCTGTCTCAAAAATAAATAAAAAACATTTAAAAAAAATAAAAAAGAGAAATCCCAGAGTTCAAACGAAAACTCAGTCACGGGCTTGGGGCTGCTGTGGGGAGAACGAATCGATGCCCCCCGTACACTGGAGCAGAGCCCTCCGGTCAAATCCCAACGGCACAGAAGAGGTCGGAAGGCGGAGACTGGCAGAGGACAGACCACTGGGGACTCGGGCCACCAAAC
>NW_021900861.1:0-587 GCF_006229205.1 Suricata suricatta
TGTCGTAAGCCCTAAGTCCTACCCCTAAATTTTAATACTTTCGGTTCCATATACGTTGTAACCTTCTCTATAGGTTGCTAAATTTGGGGTATTCTGTGAGGAAGTTGGGTTAAACGTCTGTGCACTCTGCCACCTTCCTTCTCTTAGCCTCTGCTCTGAACTTGTAACAGAACTCTACCAAAGCCACTAGCGTCGCCAAGCCCAAGCCACCGACCAGAATGTAGAAAACACCCGCCACGTTGCTCAGGCTCAAGGCGCTCGTCTTGTCCTTGCTTCCGGAGTCCTTGGCTCCACATTCACTTTTATCGTACCACCATCTGTTTTTCAGCCTGTCTAAGACGCCTGCCTCTCTGATACCTATCAGAGAACCAGATAAGCCTTCTGCTTGTTTCTGAGTGTATTTATACTAACCTACACATTCAGAAGCTGGAAAAAATAACTGTTGGAATTGCTCAGGGACCAAACATGTCCACTGTAAGGGGAATCTCAAAAAAAGCCCATTATTCACTTGCCCTTCTGTACCCCTAACCCAACTGACTAACACTTCTAGATATTTTAGGAACAGAATCAATATAAAGTCTATTTTA
>NW_021900862.1:0-587 GCF_006229205.1 Suricata suricatta
CTTGGATACACAAGGGTAGAGTTCTGAGGACGGGTTAGAGCAAGAGGCACCATCCTGAACACTCCAAGTGTAAAGGTGGTACCTGGACGCTTGGGGAAGTGACTAACACCAGCCACGAACGACACGACAGTAATACACATCAAGGACAGTCACAGCACGTGTGGTATTTTCAATAACAGTATTATTTGGCAAAGATTAAAAAGAACACCTTTCACAAAGATTGAATATTCTTAACTTCTCAGTTCTAAAGGTAGAAATAAAATTCATCTTAAGACAAATGTACGGCACTCATGAAGAACGCTGCGAGGCCTGAGAAGCTCAGGTGACCTTCCATCACGTTCCGCCGGGCGACCCATCTGGGACAGGTAACCTACCCTATCAGGAATGTTCACGTATGTTCCGGCATCGAGCAGATCCTGCACAATCTCCGTGTGGCCCTCCTTCGATGCGATCATCAAAGCTGTATTTCCATCCTTATCTGTTAAGTTTACATTGGGATTCCTTTTCAAAATTTCTTTTACTGACTGTGTGTAGCCTCCTTTCACTGCCACAATCAGTGCAGTCATTGAATTCTAAAACAAAAAAAA
>NW_021900863.1:0-587 GCF_006229205.1 Suricata suricatta
TCATAGTTGATGAGATCAAGCATCCCCCGCAACCCTCCCCCAATACCCCTGTCCAGCTCTATGCTGACAGCATGGAGCCTGCTTGGGATTCTCTGTCCCTCTCTCTCTGCCCCTCTAACACACACACATGCAGTTGCTCTAAAAATATACTTAAAAAAATACATGGTTACACAATGGATTAAAAAACGAGACCCATGTGGATGCTGCCTACAAGAGACTCCTTTTAGACCTAAAACCACCTGCAGATTTAAAGCGAGGGCTGGAGAAACACCTATCATGCAAAGGGATGTCAAAAGAAAGGCAGAATAGCAATACTTATATTGGACAAAACAGATTTTAAAAGAAAGAAAAGAGACAAAGAAGGACACCATAACAAAGGGAACAATCCAACAAGAAAATCTAACAATTAGAAACATGTATGCGCTCAACATACGATCACCCAAATATGTAAAATAGTTAATAATAAACACAAAGGAACTAATCAATGATAATACAAAAATCACCTGACATATCAATGGGGAGCTTATCAAAACAGAAAATGAACAAGGAAACAATGGCTCTGAATGACACAATTAACAGACGGGTTT
>NW_021900864.1:0-587 GCF_006229205.1 Suricata suricatta
CCATCGTGAATATATACCACATCTTCTTGATCCATTCGTCAGGTGATGGACATTTAGGCTCCTTCCATGTTTTGGCTATTGTTGACATTGCTGCTATGAACATTGGGGTACATGTGCTCCTATGCATCAGCATTTCTGTCTCTCTTGGGTAAATCCCCAGCAATGCTATTGCTGGGTCATAAGGGAGTTCTATGGATAGCTTTCTGAGGAACCTCCACACTGTTTTCCAGAGCGGCTGCACCAGTTTACATTGCCACCAACAGTGTATGAGGGTGCCCATCACTCCACATCCTCTCCAACAACTGTAGTCGTTTGCTTTGTTCATTTTAGCCACTCTGACTGGTGTGAGGTGGTATCTCAGTGTGGTTTTGATTTGTGTTTCCCTGATGATGGAGTACTACATGGCAATGAGAGGGAATGACATATGGCCCTTTGTAGGAAAGTGGATGGACCTTGAGGGTGTCATGCTGAGTGAAGTAAGCCAGGCAGAGAAGGACAGAAACCATATGTTTGCACTCATAGGTCTAGCAGGAAAACAAGAGAGACCTAATGGAGAACCAGGGGGAACGGAGGAGGGAGAGAGAGTT
>NW_021900865.1:0-587 GCF_006229205.1 Suricata suricatta
CTTTGGCCACTGATTTCCTCTGCCTGTTCAGATGTAGACTTTGTGTTACATGTTTTCACCTCATGTTAACATGCTTCTGGTTCTATGTTAACTCATGGAGATAAAAAGAACCCATTTTATCTGCAATTATTGGGTTCTGCTACATTTAGCAGGACTTATTCTTGTAAGTTTTATACTTTTTACCTAGATGGTATTTTCTATTTTTTTATTAAATATCATATTCATAACTTACAACCCTATGACCATATAGTACTGAAAGAAAAATGTTCATATGTATGTGATATACAACTAAAAGATTCTAACATATCATAATGAGGAGGAATTAAGTTAAAAACAAATTATGATATCCACAAACTGAATATTATAGTTTAAGTACTGCAACATAACTTTGAAGATTTCAGACTAGCTGACTATTTCACGGATGATGCTGTAAATGTTACAGAATTATGCTTTGGGAATCACAAACAGAAAAATTTTTTGAACAAATGGTGCCATTTTTCATAAGCAGGCTTAGAGAAAGGGTGTATGTGCAAAGAGGAGAAAGTATTGAAGAGGGTCTAGAACCACAAGGAGGGACAAAGAAAAAT
>NW_021900866.1:0-587 GCF_006229205.1 Suricata suricatta
CATGTGATCTGCAACTACGGATCGGCAGTTAGCTGCAAGGCAAGAGCAGTGCCTGGGGACTGGGTTGGAATAAGGGGCGAGAAATATATAATAATAGCATAGGGAATCTGGGACTTGGCGCTTAGGCTACGAATTAGGAGATTCCTATGATCTCCTTCCTTCCACAGTCAGTAGTCCTGCAACTATGTGAGGGCCGCCCTGCTTTCCTGGGTGACCCTGACAGAAGGGGTACTTCAGGAGGACACAGTGGAGACCTCCCAGAGTAACCAAATGAATCCTCTGTAAGTGTGTGTAGCATGTATCCAGGCCCCAAACCCATCTTAGAAGTTAATAAGAAGCCTCAACTGTATGAACCAAAGCTACAAGATGTTAAATTCAGGAAAACACATTTTACGCTAAGCCAACAAAGAAAAGGGCCCAACGCGAGTCCTAATTAATCAGATCCTGTTGCTTTCTTAGGTGCGCAGAGCTGTGTTGAGGGCTGGTCCATGGGAGTGCATGCTGTCTTCGGTGCCTCTCTCTGTCCCTGAAGAGGTTGAGATGAAACAGAGAAGGAGGTGGAACACGGCCTTGGTGGAAAAAGAAGG
>NW_021900867.1:0-1343 GCF_006229205.1 Suricata suricatta
GTTCCAGTTGGATCCCAACAAGCTCTGCCTGGGTCATGGTCCTTGAGGATGCGATGTGGTGCTACTCGCTTAGCCCACGGCAGGGTTTGTGCCCATGTTGGGGCGGGGGAGGGGTGGGGCATGGAGGGGGCAGGAGCATAGGAGTCACGGGGAAGGGGTGGGTGGAGAAGGCGTGGGTCAGTGGAACACCGCTGATGGCCACACTGGTCCAGTGCAGACACCGTCAGATGAATGTCTACACTCAGACATGAAAAGACTGCAAGGAAGTTTCACAGGCTCCAGAATCAAAGTCCAGGCTCATCCTTCCGGGGGCGGGGGGGTGGGGGGAGGCAAGATCATGCCACTGCCAGCTCGTGGAGGATAGGTAGGACTGTGGAAGGGCAAGAAGAAAGGTCAAGCTCCCTGGGCTGAGGTGCAGCAGCCTGGAGAGGCGCGAGGGCAGTGTGCCGGAGGGAGGGATGCCTGACGTTCTGGGCTCCCTAGGGTGGTGTTTATGTGTTCTGGAGCTGCCTTAACCAAGTACGACAAACCGAATGGCTTTAAACAACAGGAATTTGGGGCGCCTGGGTGAAGTGTCCAGCTTCGGCTCAGGTCATGATCTCACGGTTTGGGAGTTCGAGCCCCACACAGGGCTCACTGCTATCGGCACAGAGCCCACTTCGGATCCTCTGCCCAGCTCTCTCTTTGCCCCTCTCCTGCTCATGCTCTCCCCTTCTCTCTCAAAAAGTGAATAGGCATTAAAAATTAAATTAAGAAAAAGAAAACAACAGGGATGTATTCGCTCACAGTTCCAGAGGCTGGAAGGGGAAAATGACGGTGCTGGTAAAGCTATGCGTCCCCTCAGTCTCAGGGATAATTTCCTTCCTTGCCTCCTCCAGCTTCTGGTAGCCGGTGGCAAGAGCTCCAACCCTTGCCTTTGTCACCACGTGACCACCTTCTCTCTGTGTGTCTCCGTCTTCATGCATCTCCTTCCTCTCGGAAAGATATGTGAGGTTAAGGACTCCCCCTAATCCAGCATGATCTTGCCTTAGCTATTTACATCCTCAATGTAACTGTCAAATAAGGTCACATTCTGGGGGGACGGGGCTTAGACCTTCAACGTGCCTTCTTGGGGGACACACTTCAACCCACATCAGGCGGCGATGACCCCGAAGGCTGAAGAGTGTGGTGGGTTGTTTGTGGTGGGCACACAGAAGGAAGTCACTGGAGACTTGGGGTCCAGGGATGGCATGACCCGCTGGCAGGCTGGCATGGGCTGGAGAGAGCGAGCCTGGCGTCTTGGAAGGTTGCTGAAGCACTTCTGGTGAGGGACCATAGCCATATTATTGGTCTTGGGTGGCATC
>NW_021900868.1:0-587 GCF_006229205.1 Suricata suricatta
AAAGGGAACATTCTTAAGAGATATTTTGGTGGTAAATCAGTAGGAGTAAGTCATGAAAATTGGAAAATGGTTAAACTTAGAAAATGCAAGCATTAAACACTGGATTTTATTGTGAACATGACGCATTTAAGTTTCTGTAGTACATCCAGATGGTGATGTAGAGTAGGCAGGAGTGCATCCTGGCCAGGACTGAAGGGACTATATGGCTGGAAGACATGTAGCATTTAGGGAGTTGTGGGTATTCTGTAGAAGATGGTTTCCTTAGGCCTCTAGCTCTACCCTTTAGCCCATAGATCCCCCTTGGTATTGGCCTGATAATTCTTCAAATTTACATTGCTGTCAATTCTGTATTTTCACTTACATGTTATTTGTCTACTGACTATCTTCCCAAGGAGAGGGCAAGTTCTGTAAGGGACGATGCTATGTCTAGTTTGTTTGCTCCTTCATTTCCAGAGCCTGGAGTGTACTTGATACCTATTATTTTTGGGTGAAAAAATAAATGGTTAGTATGAATAATTTGTAGTTATTTTTATTTTTTAAGAATTTTATTTTTGAGTAATCTCTATATCCAACATGGTTCTCGAACC
>NW_021900869.1:0-587 GCF_006229205.1 Suricata suricatta
TTCAGTAAGGAATGCCTTGGTACAAAATTAGAGAGCTGACTGCAAGGAGTGACACAGAACTTCCTCCAGTGTTTGCCCAGAGGCATCAGAGGAGCCCACAGTCCGAAGCCCTGCCTCACTGCACCACATTCACCAACACTACCTCTGTGTGCTCCCCTTCTCCTACTGTGGTGCTCTGGGGGGAAAGGAAAGATGTATGTACTGCTAAGCAGCAGCAAATACAGCGGAGTTCCCAGGCAGCACAGTGGGTTAATGTTCAAGGGCAGCAGAACTCTGAAGAAGGTACCGTGTATTCTTATGACCAGTTTAATTCTGCAGAGCCATCCATGTATCCACAAGAATTTCTCCGTGACTTTGGATTCTCAGGTTACCAGGCTGGCCAACAGCCTAACTGTTATCACTCTGAGAAGTGTAACCAAACACAGAGAGCACGGGAGCTGGCTGGAGACCCATGACTTTATTTTCAGAAAGAGATGGCCACGCGGGGCAGGGGGTGGGGGGACATACAGAGGCATTCTGGCAGCACAGCAGACACAATCAAAAGTCAGCCATCAAGTCAAAAACAATGCCCACCAGCTTTCACCGCC
>NW_021900870.1:0-587 GCF_006229205.1 Suricata suricatta
TGTGGGAGATGCCATGGATTAAGAAACAGTTGTCACAACTCCCTGAAGATAAACAATAGATGAAGGCATTAAGAAAAACATTTGAATAAAGGCCATTAGTCATGAGAAGTTTGAAGAACCTGAGATCTGGGAAGACTGGAGGAATCCAGAAGTCTCTCTACTTGTGAATACAATAAGACAGGCTGGGCCTTGAAAGAGGCTAGAACATAAGCAGATGGCGTGAATGGTGGTGTAATTCATCTATGTAAAGTGGTCTGAATGATTCAGTGAAGTCTGACTGGTACAAATACTCACCTCCCAGGAAGATAGGGAAATAAGGACACCTAGGAAGGGGAGACAACAGTATGTATTCAAGATTTCTGGGATTTGAATTTTATTCACTGTTTCAGTAAGTGGTGGTTGAACATGGAGACCATGCTAGGAGCTAGGGCTACGAAAGTATGACGTCAGCCCTGCTCACAAGTAGATTTAGGTCTAATGTGGGAGGCATATAAGCAAGAATACCACAATAATTACAAATCATTCAATAAACATTTATTGAACATTTCCTATGGGTCATATACCACCAGATGTAAGTTTCAAATACA
>NW_021900871.1:0-587 GCF_006229205.1 Suricata suricatta
GGTCGGTGGCTTCACAAACCTAGGTCAGAAGACTGGGTTTGGTCCAGGTGTGTTCAGCAGGTGGGAGCAAAATCTGACTCTTATTTTGGGACTTTCCCTGGGAGGGTCCAGACAGAGCAGGTAGGAAGTGACCTTGGAAGCCAGGTGAGAGATGAGGGCACTTGGATGAGACTGTCTCAGCTCAGATACTTTGTGACCCGTGGGCAGGTATGCAGACGGAGGTCCCTGCCTGGGTAAATCTTTAGAGTATAAAGTTAAGGAGAATATATGGGAAATAGTCCATGTTCTACCTCCCGCTTACAGAAATAGACCTTCTGAAGGCCTGGAAGGCAGGACTGGTTTAGAATTCTGATCCTTGGGCTCCCTGTGGCTTTCCCTTCTTCTTCCCAAGCCTGGCAGTCTCACCTGCTAGAGGCCCATGGCTATGGACAGCCCAGGCTTCACCTCTGCCTGAGCACACCTGCCTGTGTGGGGAGCACAGAGGGACACACGAGAGAATATTCCAAGGAGGAGCCAGAATTTAGGAAACATCATAGTCCCGGCTCCTCACTCCATGGTGTTACTGCAGGAAGGTCTGACCAGGCGGG
>NW_021900872.1:0-587 GCF_006229205.1 Suricata suricatta
ACAAGGGAAACAAAAGCAAAAATGAACTATTGGGACCTCATCAAGGCAAAATCTGCATAGTGAAGGAAACAATCAGCAAAACTAAAAGGCACCCAATGTAATGGAAGAAGATATTTGCAAATGATGTATCAGATGAAGGGTTAGCATCCAGAATCTTTAAAGAACTTCTCAAAATGAACATCCCCAAAATAAATAATTCAGTAAAGAAATGGGCAAAATATATGAATAGACACTTTTCCAAAGAAGACATCCAGATGGCACACAGACACATGAAAAGATGCTCAACATCACTTATCATCAGGGAAATACAAATCAAAACCACAATGAGATACAACCTCATGCCTGTCAGATTTGCTAAAATTAACAACTCAGGCAACCACAGATGTTGCCAAGAATGTGGAGAAAGAGGATTTCTATCGCACTGCTGGTGGGACTGCAAACTGGTATAGCCACTCTGGAAAACAGTATGGAGGGTCCTCAAAAATTTTTAAATAGAGGAGTACCCTATGACTCAGAAAGAGCACTACTAGGTAATTATCCGAAAGATACTAGGATATTACCCAAAGTGCTATTTTGAAGGGGCACAT
>NW_021900873.1:0-587 GCF_006229205.1 Suricata suricatta
CTTTGGCCACTGATTTCCTCTGCCTGTTCAGATGTAGACTTTGTGTTACATGTTTTCACCTCATGTTAACATGCTTCTGGTTCTATGTTAACTCATGGAGATAAAAAGAACCCATTTTATCTGCAATTATTGGGTTCTGCTACATTTAGCAGGACTTATTCTTGTAAGTTTTATACTTTTTACCTAGATGGTATTTTCTTTTTTTTTATTAAATATCATATTCATAACTTACAACCCTATGACCATATAGTACTGAAACAAAAATGTTCATATGTATGTGATATACAACTAAAAGATTCTAACATATCATAATGAGGAGGAATTAAGTTAAAAACAAATTATAATATCCACAAACTGAATATTATAGTTTAAGTACTGCAACATAACTTTGAAGATTTCAGACTAGCTGACTATTCCATGGATGATGCTGTAAATGTTACAGAATTATGCTTTGGGAATCACAAACAGAAAAATTTTTTGAACAAATGGTGCCATTTTTCATAAGCAGGCTTAGAGAAAGGGTGTATGTGCAAAGAGGAGAAAGTATTGAAGAGGGTCTAGAACCACAAGGAGGGACAAAGAAAAAT
>NW_021900874.1:0-587 GCF_006229205.1 Suricata suricatta
CTCTCTCTCTCTCTCTCTCTCACACACACACACTGTTGATCTCACTTCCAAAAGTATTTTTGTAGCTATGCCTCAGAATTTTGAGTAATGTAAAAGCAGAAAAATTGGCATAAGAATACATGTTTCCATTTTTATAGAGCCTGAGTGTTTCTTATTTCTTTGATTCCATGAAAATTATACAACATTTTTCAAACTGTCAAAAAAAAACCATAAAACAGGTTCACCACCAAAATTGACTGTTTTCTCCAAATCTAGTGTACCAATCCCTCATATTGGCAACATAAAGCCCCATAATTTTTAAACTTAATGAAACGTCCAGAGGCCTTTCAAATTAAAAGAAACACCAAATTGTTGTATTATGAACTTGAAGCCATTCTTTAGGGATATAAGATGGCAAGTGGCCAATGAACATCCCTATTCAATCATGGAACAATTTCCAATCAATCTTAACTTTAATTCTTTGTCTCCTAGAGGTCTCTATACCTGAAATTTTGCCAGAATTCTACCCAAGTTCTAAAGAAAAATTGTCAAGTGAATAGTTCAGTGGCACAGTTAAGTGTGTGTGTGTGTGTGTGTGTGTGTGTGTG
>NW_021900875.1:0-587 GCF_006229205.1 Suricata suricatta
GAGGCTTAACTGATTCAGTCACCCAGCTGCCCCAACTCTTATGATTCTTAATGATCACTTGACAATAATGAAGTAATGTTTATCATGACAGATATCTACTATTTATTGAGTGCTTGTCTATGTGTAAAGCATTGTTCTAAGCCTTTTAAGTGTCTGACTTCCTCAATTCACATAATCACCTTAAGAAGTAGGTAGTTGTCCTGTTTATTCCGCTGATCAGAAACTGAGGCACATAATGGTCAAGTAACATGTCCACGTTTACAGAGCTAATAAGTGGTAGACTCTGAATTGTAACCTAGTAATCTGATTCCAGAACCCATGTTCATCCTGCAACATCAACTTAAGGAGCAATGGAGGGTTTGAGCTGTTCTGGATTCATTCTATGATGCTTAGATCTCTCTGCTGAAGCTGACCCAGAAATGTTGGATTAATTCCTGTAATCCATGTATAACACGATGTAACCCAGTGATGCTTTCAGTTCCCAGTTCCCAGTTCTTGGCCACTGAGAGAAGAAAGGAGTTTTACCAGGCACAGATTTGAAACTACATCGGAGAGCATAATAACGCTGATGTCAAGGACAGATCATC
>NW_021900876.1:0-587 GCF_006229205.1 Suricata suricatta
ACACTCACTCACTCATAGTTAAGAAATGTGTATTGTTCTTTTTATTTAAAAGAAACATTTTAAAAACAAAGTGTTGAAGTTTGCTTTATTCCAATACCAAATATGTTTGGTTACCATTACCCGACCCTGTGGATTTTTTCTTTACTGCGTGGGAAGAAAGGAAAGACTCGTAGGAGCTGTTTCCTCCAAGTTCTCCAGGGAAAGAATTAGGTCACAAGCACCTGAGCCATGTGTCTCTTCAACCTGGTGCGACTTAGAGCAAAAGGAAGGTATTTTGAAAAGATACAGTCTTAAAAGAACATATATTCTGTCTGTTATCCAAACTCCTTTTGTCTCGGTGAAAATTTGATAAATGTCTCAACTGCAAAAAGGTTCTTATCTCTTCCTTTGTTATACTCTCTGAAGATCCATTTCTCAACTGCATCTCTATTTTTGCTGGATAAGTACAAATTCAGAGAAAACATAATGGTCAGCACCGTGTGCTAATGAATCCAAGCCAGAAGCCAAACTACACTCTTGTAAACATTTTTTGAAAGGAAACATTAAACTTACATAAATATTTGTGTAACACGTCCATTGATTCTATC
>NW_021900877.1:0-587 GCF_006229205.1 Suricata suricatta
AGAGAGAAGGAGACACAGAACCATAAGCAGGCTCCAGGCTCTGAGCTAGCTGTCAGCACAGAGCCCGATGCGGGCTCAAACACACGAAGGTGAGATCTGACCTGAGCCGAAGTCGGAGGCCCAACCGACTAAGCCACCCAGGCGCCCCAGAAGTTCATTTCTAAACACTCCTGTACTGTGATTTATATGATTGATGTGTACAGAAATTCTCAGAACCATGACTATTTCCTGTAGCCAAGGTCATTGACGAAGTAAATATTCTAAAGGTTTTGTGGATTCTCATATCCTCTCTGGTCATTGCTCTGCGGGTAGGAAATAAGGTTGGAGAGAAGGCTGAGTCTGTTGTCCAAGGATGTGTCTTTTGTGACTGAGCCATCCTTTCTGTAGATGCAGGTGGCAGCAGTCTTCATGCTTCCCAATATTTGCTGCCACCGAGGCAAGGCTGCCCCTCCCCTGGCCTGAGGGTACAGATGGTGGAGTTCATGTAGGGTTGCCAAGATCCTTTCCGCAGAAAAGAAGGATATGTGGGCTTGTATTCTGGACCACTTCTTACAGCTCTCTTCAGGTATAATTTGTATAATTGACAC
>NW_021900878.1:0-2854 GCF_006229205.1 Suricata suricatta
ATAAATTTCCTTCATGATTATGCTTTCCTAGCCTCATCCCATAGGATTTCAGAAATATGAGGCAATATTTCTTATCCTGACTTCTCCCCAGAAAATAGAACTGGGCAGAACTTGACCCAAGGACCTGCGTGCCAGTGGTCTGGTACTCTTTGGTTAATGAGGTAACTCAAAAGATAGAGAGGTTGGGAAAGAGGATGGCTAAAATAATGATGGACCCTTAGGCTAATTGTCACTGTGGGCAGATGAAGCTGAACTGACTGGAGTCTTCTGAGGAGTCATGTTGGATCAACTCAGTAGTATTTGCTCAAGGTACCAAAGAAAGGAGTGTATATTGATGGGTCCCCATTCTCACTGGCCAAGAATAACCACCAGTGTTGTAAGCTCCCTTGCACGTTTGTGTGTGCTGTGAGTGACGGGCCAGACGTTGAGGAAGCACAGTGATGTATGGTGAAACAAGACTCGGGTGAGGTCAGGTTACACTTTCAGGAAACAGCTGCTGCAGTAACATCTGTGCACGGGTGGGTGAGAGGATGAGACGTGGTACAAGGGGTGTATAAACCACAGGGTATCAAGATTTTTCTGAGGCAGCTAGAAAAAGAAACAATGGAAAAATTTTCTAGAAATTTACAGAGCTGGTGGCTCAGTTCACATCTTTGCAATGGAAGTGTTCTGAAAATTTTGTTTTCTCAGATCCTTGGTGACTCACATGATTTTATCATATTAATATTTAAATATTTTGAACATAAGACTGTTAACTAAAAACCATAAAAGCGAACCAAGCACTAAAACTGCGCATGTGGATTAAGTATATGGGAGCTGAATTTTATCTTTTATTCCCATACCATATTGCAAAAATGGGTTTAGTTCAAAAGAATCACTGAGTTGAAAGCAATTTGGCATTTTTTGGTGGACACATGAATATGGTTTCAAAGGCATTTCATAGATTGTGAGTGGTATGAGCCATTATTTAAGTTGCAAGTCTGAATCTTAATAACAAATCTCATTTACTGTCTGATCATACATAATTGTTCTGTCATTGAGGGTGAGCTTCACAAGGAAATATTTGCTCTGAATGTAAACTATAAGAAAACATCATATCCTTATAATTGTGGAAGCAAACATAGGACTCTCAAACATATACTCAACAGTACTTCTCTGAAAATTTTTGGATTTAATCGAACCTATTGCGCTGTATTAGATAATTCTGGACTTGAAGCAATAATTAAGACTCAGAATTAAATATACTTCTTACTGGAAGTGTTCCATCGCTCTGTAAGAAAGTCCCATTGGCCCAATGACACCACTCTCATTTACTTGGCAAGAATCCTGTAGCGACAGCACTATACCCATAGGTATTCAAATAAACTAGATTTCTAGGTAGAATATAAACTTCTTATTAACAAGCTAGATTAAAATACTTTATCTGGCTTTAGTTAATGATCGCTAACAAGGTAACCACTGTTACCTGCACTCAAAAAATCTTGTATTTTCTATTGGTACATTTTTGGCAACATACTCCATGGATTTTTTTTTTACTCTAAATAAACTGATGGCTGAATCAATTTACTTTTCATTAAATATTTTAATTTAATGACAAGAGACTAAATAGTGAAATAGCAAAGTTTAAAGCAATGATATATTCTTCCAATTGCTGAAATGCTAAGCTGATAATGATAAACTAATGTTTTCATATAGACTGTGGGCTAAAAAGTAGAAGATTAGCTTCAATGCAGGTAAGAAACTTTAAAAAACAACCTAAACTACATTTATATAAAAATAGGCCCTAAACTTTTAGTTATAACTTAGAAAAAAAAACAGACAACAACTACTGAGCAATAATTATTTTTGGAAAATATTCACCCAATTTGTTATAAAGAGATTAAAATGATATTGCAGGTAAATATTTTTTAAAAAATAAGATATAATTATTTTCTTACTCTATGCATAGAAGAAACCAGAGTGGTTTAATATACATAAAAAATGTTTTAGGCAGTCCTGAAACTGGAAACAAAAAACTTTGGAGGCTAGATAAAGGAACAAAAAAGGGGAGTGAATGAAAAATTCTGTATAAAACAAATCCTGAATAGTACTAATTGCCTAGAATATTTGCTTAAAAGACCCAAAATAATTAAAAGTTATAAAGCCTCAAAGGATATGAATAAAGCAAATACAATACTGTTCACAAGATTCTGGAGAACTGGATATAGAAGGTATCAAAAAATGTGTTAGTTATTTCAGATGAACTATAAAGTATGTGTATATATACTTTATATCACAGGCAGGAACTTACAGTATTTTTAATGCTGAGAAGGGCTAAAAATATATATAAGTATAGGATGACTTCTAAAAAGTATAAGTAATGAATCAATTCATTTAGAAAAACATGTATTTCATTATGAGTTAAGCCATAGGCCAATTAGCATACAGTTTATTAGCAGAAATGGGAAAATAAGCAGATAATATCAGTCCAGTGTTTCAGATGAAATGACAGATGTGCAGAAAGTGCATGGTACCCGTGCCTATGTATGTGTCTGTCTGTGGGTAAGTATTTAAGTGTGGAGAAAGGTGTTAAGGCTACCAGGAAGGTATAGTGACTGAGTTAAGTCTCAACAAATACTTAGAAGTAAGGGGAACGAATGTGAAGGAAGGAGGGAGTACAGTTTGAAAGGTGAGAGAAAGGATGCCATATAAGAGAACAAGTAGGTCAGTACAGTTGCAGCCCTACATCCCAGGGACGAAAAGTGAGAAGAGTGGGGAAATAAACAGGCACCTGCTTGGCATATTATAAGTTGAACTTTATCTTATTAGGAATGAAGAACTTCTAGAAGACATTGAATGATTGGGTATAGAGTAG
>NW_021900879.1:0-1343 GCF_006229205.1 Suricata suricatta
GACTAGGCACCTGCAGCAGCAGTTGTAAGCGCTCCTGTGAAGAAGATTGTTGTTTAAGGATAGGTTCATTGTACTTAAAATAAGAGAGAGACCAGGTCACCCTGAAAGGCACTCACTGACCATCTCCCTACCTCCCCACAGCCCAGCCCAGCCCAGCCTCTCTGGGAGACAGGTGCCCTGCTTCCTATTCCCTCCCCTTCAACTCTCTCTCTGCCCCCTCTCTCCTTCCTGCAGTGAGAGGCACCCTCCCTCTCCCTGTCTCTCTGCATACCTGCCTCCATCATATTCCTTCTCCTCCTCTGTCTCCTTATGTCTTCTGTCCATTTCTCTACTCCCTGCTCCACTCTGTTTCTCTACCTCTGATCTCAGTCAGGGCTCTGCCATTTCTTATCCATTTCAGTCTTTCTCTAAATCCATCTTGTTTCTGTTCTCCCCCCTCCATCTCTCCTGCTCAGAGCAGTCCTGCAGGAGGAGTGTGGGGTCTCCTTCAGCACCAGAAGACTGAGCCCTTTTGTGTGGAGCTCTAAATTGTTGTGTTCCTGCCACACACACACACACACACACACACACACACACACACACACACACCAGCAGAGCCCTTGACACAGAGTCTGCCTCCTGCCCTCTGCAACCTCTACCGGCAGCTCACTGCCTCCCCCTCTGGTCTCCCCTTTTCTTTTCCCTTCTCTGTCTCCCTCTTCCCCACTCTCTGTGTGCACTTCCCTGGAGACCTCCTCAGTCCTGGCCCTGTGTCTACAGATCTGTCTTTGGATCTGGGCCCATGCCTTTTGGACCCCCTGAGCCCAAGTTGAACTCATGTATCTCAGGTATCTGTCTCTACTATCTCTTACCTCTGGCTATCTCTGTCATGAATCTATCACTCTATTCTCTGGATGCTCCTCTCTTTCCTCTCTCTTGTCTCTGGGTCTGTCTTCCACAATCTCTCTTCTACTGTGAACTGTCTCTATTGACTCTCTGCCTGGGTCTCTTGGACTGCATGGTGCTTATACAGGCTCTGCCTTCTTGTTTCTACTCTGATGGTCTTTACTTGAATTTACTGGGCCTTTCTTTCCCTATCAATGAATTGGTGCCTGCAATCCCCCATATCTGGCTCCCAGTGCTATCCCATCAATCCTGGGGTAGCCTGGCACCAAGGGCACAGAGGGGATATAGCAGGCAGCTCTTTGTGTGGAAGGTGGACTGCTGGCCCATTATGACATAGTGGAGACTCCAAGTGCATCACTTGCTCCCCACAGAACATTCTTCAGGACTCCAGATGCTGGTGGCCTCCTTGCCTGCTATACTCTCTTGTCAGACCCTGAGGCTTAGCTCTCTCCCTCCTC
>NW_021900880.1:0-587 GCF_006229205.1 Suricata suricatta
ATATATATGTATACATATTTATATATAATTTTAGAGAGAGAAAGAGCAGGGGAGAGACAGAGGGAGAGAATCCCAAGCTGGCTCCATGGTTAGCATGAGGCCCAACACAGGACTCGATCTCACAAACCCTGAGATCATGTCTTGAGCCAAAATCAAGAGTGGGGCGCTCACCTAACTGAGCCACCCAGGTGCCCTAAGGCATTCATATTTTGATCTAGCATAGTACATGTCTTTGTTCCTATAGTGTTGAATAGCTATTCACATCTTTGAGAGCATGTGGAAAAGGTGGATAGAGAAATCTTCAATCTGTATACTGTAGGAACGTGCAATGTTACACCCTTGGGCTGTAGAACTATTGGCATCTCCATGGGAATATTGTTCTAATCCCTGTAGGGATATCAGGAATAAAGAATATTTGGGGATTACCTGAGTAGGAGCTATCCCATGCTCATTAGCCAAAGTTTCAAATAGAAAGAGATGCTGGTTTCCAGAGGTGAAGTGGGAATGGGTCAGTCTGACTTGAGAACACATTTCCACAGGCAGTACTGCCTGTTTTGGTCCTTCCTCTTGAGATCAGAGCCTTGTGC
>NW_021900881.1:0-587 GCF_006229205.1 Suricata suricatta
GACAGGAGGATAAGGGACGCCGGCAAGTTGAGATTTCCTCCTGATCTCTGCCACACTCTTTTACAAAGGATCCTTATCAAGGAGAGAGCATCTCTGCAAACCCACCATTTCCTTGAAGGAAAAGTATAAAGAGGAAACCATCGTGGGTTTCTTGGCTCATCCCCCATTGCAAACATCAGCCAGAATCCGATCCTTCACCATGAGATCCCCCAAGTTCAAGGCAGAGTGGCACGTGATACACACGAGGTCAGGGGTTACCTAGTGCCCTAGCTGGCCCAAGGACACAGCAAGTCAGGTGACCACCATGACCCCTGAAGACACAGGTCAGGTGGAGGGGCTCTGGAGGGGAGCCGTGTGGATTCAAGCCTGGCTCTGTCATCTTTAGCCATGTGACCTTGGAGAAGTTATATGACCTATTGGGACCTTCGTTTCCTTGCCCGGAAGACAATGATAATAGCTCTCTGGCTGAAGTGAGAGTGAACATATAAAAGGCACATAAATGGCTTAGAGCAGGTCCTGGCACGCAGTGAACCCTCAGCCAGCATTAACTGTCATCTGTGAAGATCCTGGTCTGTGGCTCTCGGTAT
>NW_021900882.1:0-587 GCF_006229205.1 Suricata suricatta
GTGAATGCTAGTACCTACATCAAAGGGGTGTTGAGAGGATTAGATGAGATACTGTATGACGCTCTCTAGAACAGCGCCTGGCAATAGCCTTATGCATGATCTAAGTAACCATGAGGATTGTTTCTTGAATTAATGTTCCACAAGTGTAACAAGAGGCTCGGGGATCAGAGCTCTATGTCGCCCTCCTTTCCTACAAAGGTAGACACCCTCCCATCCCTGCCTCCTACATTCAAGGGGAGACTCCCCTTCCATCCAGTCCTCTCAGCTGCCAACTGCCCCTGGCCTCTTTGGTACTGGCACTGGGGACAGCCCCGACCCTCCTCACTCCACCCCACAGTGGGTCAGTTGTTTGAGCGCCGTCTTCCCTCCTGGTGGCAGGGACCCCGGTGGCTCAGTTGGCAGAGGACGCCATCGACGGGGAACGACTGAAGCACCTCATTGTGACCCCTTCGGGCTGCGGGGAGCAGAACATGATAGGAATGACGCCCACTGTCATCGCCGTGCATTACCTGGACCAAACGGGCCAGTGGGAGAAGTTCGGCCTAGAGAAGAGGCAGGATTCATTGAAGCTCATCGAAAAGGGTGTG
>NW_021900883.1:0-587 GCF_006229205.1 Suricata suricatta
CCGCCAACGCCTGCTGCAAAAACACCCACGCTCCCGCCTCTGTCGGGTCCAAGGGAAGTGTCCTCCAGCCCTTCCGAACCCAGAACATCCAGCTGAAGACCAGAGCGGCTTCTCCTGCATGGCCACTGCCAGATGCAGAGCGCAGGACCGGCAGACGCTGTCGCTTTGAGCAAGAGACCAGCGCAGGGCATAAATGCTCTATTTTTCCCTCCTCATCCTCATGGACTTCTCTCCAGCTCCTTCACTTCTGGGGAGAAAACAAAATCAACCCCTCCCAGTGGGAAAGTGATGGCCACATGACAGGGGACAGGTCAGAACCAAGGACAGACTCTTACGTAACCAAGACTGGGCGGCAGGCACGGGACAGAGGAGATTAGCCGCATCCTGTGACTTGAGGGTCCCCTGTGGTTTTCAGGCAATCTTTCCATTAACCAAAAAAGCACTTCACTCATGACCCCTAACCTCTGAAGTAACCTCGGACACACAGCCACAGGCCTGTGTCCCCGCGATGTGTCAGCTCCGTCCGGTGTCGGGCAGAAGCCACATCCCCACCCTTCCCAGGCCCTCGGGATCCCCGAGCAGAGCAG
>NW_021900884.1:0-587 GCF_006229205.1 Suricata suricatta
TCATAGTTGATGAGATCAAGCATCCCCCGCAACCCTCCCCCAATACCCCTGTCCAGCTCTATGCTGACAGCATGGAGCCTGCTTGGGATTCTCTGTCCCTCTCTCTCTGCCCCTCTAACACACACACATGCAGTTGCTCTAAAAATAAACTTAAAAAAATACATGGTTACAAAATGGATTAAAAAACGAGACCCATGTGGATGCTGCCTACAAGAGACTCCTTTTAGACCTAAAACCACCTACAGATTTAAAGCGAGGGCTGGAGAAACACCTATCATGCAAAAGGATGTCAAAAGAAAGGCAGAGTAGCAATACTTATATTGGACAAAACAGACTTTAAAAGAAAGAAAAGAGACAAAGAAGGACACCATAACAAAGGGAACAATCCAACAAGAAAATCTAACAATTAGAAACATGTATGCGCTCAACATACGATCACCCAAATATGTAAAATAGTTAATAATAAACACAAAGGAACTAATCAATGATAACACAAAAATCACCTGACATATCAATGGGGAGCTTATCAAAACAGAAAATGAACAAGGAAACAATGGCTCTGAATGACACAATTAACAGACGGGTTT
>NW_021900885.1:0-587 GCF_006229205.1 Suricata suricatta
TGTGGGAGATGCCATGGATTAAGAAACAGTTGTCACAACTCCCTGAAGATAAACAATAGATGAAGGCATTAAGAAAAACATTTGAATAAAGGCCATTAGTCATGAGAAGTTTGAAGAACCTGAGATCTGGGAAGACTGGAGGAATCCAGAAGTCTCTCTACTTGTGAATACAATAAGACAGGCTGGGCCTTCAAAGAGGCTAGAACATAAGCAGATGGCGTGAATGGTGGTGTAATTCATCTATGTAAAGTGGTCTGAATGATTCAGTGGAGTCTGACTGGTACAAATACTCACCTCCCAGGAAGATAGGGAAATAAGGACACCTAGGAAGGGGAGACAACAGTATGTATTCAAGATTTCTGGGATTTGAATTTTATTCACTGTTTCAGTAAGTAGTGGTTGAACATGGAGACCATGCTAGGAGCTAGGGCTACGAAAGTATGACGTCAGCCCTGCTCACAAGTAGATTTAGGTCTAATGTGGGAGGCATATAAGCAAGAATACCACAATAATTACAAATCATTCAATAAACATTTATTGAACATTTCCTATGGGTCATATACCACCAGATGTAAGTTTCAAATACA
>NW_021900886.1:0-587 GCF_006229205.1 Suricata suricatta
AAGCTCCGCTGAGCTAGGCACTGTAGGCCACTCTAATGAGTCCGATCTCCTTGGGCCGCAGTTGAGTTGAGTTGTATTTTCCAGACCAGCCTCGGTTCAAAGTTCCAGTCCATGCACGTTTGCACTACCACAGATGAAATGTATTTGTTTTGGTGGCTGGCTTCTTAGGGGGAGGAATCAGTTTGCCTTGGCTCAGGCAGGGATTTCGGCTACCCCTGCCTGAGGCAAAATGAGCAGCAGTAGGTGAAGTGCGCACCTTCACAGACCCAGCTGCGGAGTCCCCACCCCCAGTCAGGATCACGATTGCAATGGGGGAAGGAGAAAAAAAAAATTGAGACTCTCTCGGCTTCGGGTAGCTGTTGCTCAAGGCGCTGTGGGCTGCTGGAAATGAGCTGGGAGCTCCTGCAGCCCAGAGCGCGCCCAGGCCTCCACCCACCAACGACTCCCTCTTGCGGGTCGCGAAGGTGTGGGCCCTATCTTTTCTGGTGGGCACCCTGGAATTGGGATTCGCACAGCCAGTGCAGGGAGCGAGATGCACCGTGGAAATGAGATGCGTGGTTCCGTTCCCAAAACCGAGTTCAGGTGCG
>NW_021900887.1:0-587 GCF_006229205.1 Suricata suricatta
AGTTTCATTATCCACAACAATATTCCACATTGACAGTGATGCACAATTTTCTACTGTGACATCTCATCCTTCAGCCTCTTAAAAATATTCACATTTAAGACTTTTACATGCTATTTTATAATTTTACAATTATAAATATAAATGGATCTTTTGGGTTTGGTGAAATAAACTTAGGAATCAGATGCAACCTTTGCTTTTCCATTCACTCTCTTAGCACGCATGCACACACACACACACACATACACACACACACACACACACACACACACAACCTTTCTCCTTTTATAAGTTATCTGAGGTACAGTGATACTGAAATATTGGGCATTGCCAGTAAAGCAGCTTTTCCAACTTAATTTTAAAAAGAGTTTTAACACAAATCAAAACCACACTGAGATACCACCTCACGCCAGTCAGAGTGGCTAAAATGAACAAATCAAGAGACTATAGGTGCTGGCGAGGGTGTGGAGAGATGGGCTCCCTCCTACTCTGCTGGTGGGAATGTAAACTGGTGCAGCCGCTCTGGAGAACAGTGTGGAGGTTCCTCAAAAAACTATCGATAGAACTCCCTTATGACCCAGCAATAGCAC
>NW_021900888.1:0-587 GCF_006229205.1 Suricata suricatta
GAAGGAAGGAAGGAAGGAAGGATGAGTGGATGGGAGAATGGGTGGATTGGTGGGTGAACAGATGGGTAGATGTTGGAGAGATTTTCTCTAGAGTCTGCCTGCCGTAGGTTTGCTCTCTTAGTTGGAGTCCTCATGACCCCTCTCACTGATGCTCCATTTGGAAATTTCATCTTGGGGGATAATCAGACACCCACAGCTCTAGGACAGTTTGGCTACTGTCTCCGGATTCATTTCATCTTGCAACACTTAGAAGGTGGTATTGGGAATTCTGGACCCTGCCCCACATGTGACCTCAGTACATTCCCCCAGTCCCTGGGCCCGGATCCCACTGTGATTCTTGGCAGGGGGCGCCTAGCTCCACCTGCTGCCAGGGCGGTGACTCTGGAGGACAGGCACGTGACATGTTGTCTCCTCAGCAGAGAAGCAGAGCCAGCATGTGGGCAGCCTGGTGTGTGGCTGCTCTGTCTGTGGCAGCTGTCTGCGGCACGCGCGCAGAGACAAACACTGTCCTCAGGGTTACCAAAGATGTGCTGAGCAATGGTGAGTCCAGGCCTGCGGTGGTTTGAGGCGACCTGGGGTGGGCAGGG
>NW_021900889.1:0-587 GCF_006229205.1 Suricata suricatta
TCTAAACAGTGTGACTTCCGAAGTCAACGTTCACACTTAGGAACTACAACTACAAGTACTTACTGATCAATACTATTTTCTGCCATCTTAATCTAGACACGTGAGCAAAGGGAAATGAGGCTGACTTTGCTGCCACACTCAAGAACAAGGGAATTCGAGTTCTCGGCTAACCTTTTATCAACTTCAAGGTCAGCAGTGGGTTTCCTGGAGCAGGCCTGGTCTCCCTGCTCCTCACAGTCTGTGTCAGAGCACTCAGAGCTTGCAGCATCATCTGAGTCAGAACAAGCCTTTTCCTGCACTTGATCTTCTAGAAGTGCAGGGACCTTGCAAATATTACCAAACCATGTCATTCTAAACCACTTAGTGACCTATCATTAAATGTGTTAATGCCAGAACTCAGATTTTTTTTAGTTTTGCAGATATACACTAAAAACCAACATCCTGTCCTGAAGCATCGAACACAACAGAACATCAGGGCGGAAGGTAGAAATAGCCCAACTTGTGAGGCTCAAAAACACACCCAAATGAAGGATCTGGGGCTTCACTGCGTGACCCAGATCAATAACAGAACTGAGCTGGAATCGGAA
>NW_021900890.1:0-1343 GCF_006229205.1 Suricata suricatta
GCAGGACATCAGCAGGTCAGAATGTCACAGAACGCCGAGACTCCCGGGAGTCAGTGGGACCCCCTAACCAAGGGGGTCTCACTCAGGGTGATCCTGCCCCCAGAGGACACTTGACAAAACCTGGGATCGTTTTGGTTATCACAACCAGAGCAACGCCAGGAAGGACCCCCCCACAACAGGGAGGGACCCAGCCTCAGTGGTCCTGGACGAAGGAGACCCTGGCCTAGAAGAACCCAAGGAGACACACACAACGTTCACCAGTTTCTCTGAAGACTCCGGCTCTGGCTCACCCTGTCCATCAACTCCTTTATCCTAATTCCACCCACAGAGTCACTGCGTTGGCCACCCCGGGTATGTCCTGGCAAGGAATTTTATCATCCAAGTGCATCCCAGTGGCTCAAAAGGCCAAGGAGTTATCTTTTATTAGAAACTGTCCCGGGGCGCTCGCCAGCCCCCAACAAGGACCCTCGGCGCCTCTCCTCTCCCAACACCCATGGCAGGTTTCTGCACTGCGGACACACGGGCGTCCTGGGCACCGCAGGGGAGCGGAGGTCCTGACCCCGCACACCCGTCAGCCACAGATGTCCCTGGACACCGCCCACCGCCTCCGGAGGTCAGAACTCCCTGGTTCAGAGGCAGCGTCCTAAAAAAAATCAAGAAAAAGGGCAACAGATATGCAAATCATCAACTTTCCTTCCTTCCCAATTTACTGCAAGTTGATGGTTCAAACACCCGGTTGCTGTCAATGTGTCACAGAGGAGACCCAGGGTCCAGAGCCGTCTTCAGCCGAGGCACAGACCGGAGCATCTGACAACCAATCACCCCGTCCCCACCAGGAAACCGCATCTGACCCCGCGGACACTAGTCTACGGCCCGGGGCGGTGGGAAGGTGGAGCCCCCGATGGGCCCGGCCGTGCCCAGCAGCACGGGGAGGCCAGGGCGGGGGAGGCATGATGCTGGCCCTCTGTCACAGGGCCAGCACACGACAGTGGGGAGAGGGGGCACTGATGGGAAGGAAGAGTCAACAGGCACACATACAGCACGACGGCTCACGGCAGCCTAAGGGCGGACACGCACACACGTGCACGTCTCTCCGGTGCATCCACTGCGCACGCACACGCCCCTCGGGTGTGCCCACCACACACGCGCACACCACTCAGGAGTATCCATCGGGCACGCGCACAACCCTGGGCCACAGGCAGGAGCAAGGCGCCTGCACCCGTCACCCCGCAGGTGAACCGTGAACACACAATGCTCAGGGAAGGACCCAGACACGACAGGCCCCACGGGGTGGGAGTCTACATGCGTGGACCGTCCAGAACAGGCTCGTCCACGGACGGGAG
>NW_021900891.1:0-587 GCF_006229205.1 Suricata suricatta
GCGTTCTGTGTTTACACTGTACAGACTGTCCCTAACGGATGACATTAATGCAGTTTTATATCAAGTACATTACAAGCAAATAGGATCCTGACACTCCCGTCTACCCTCCTTTTGCCTAAGCAGCAGGAAACACTTCATTTATTTGATGTTAAAAGTCCTTACCAACCAATTCTAATCCTTCCTGCCACATTTATTTCCTGTGTCTTTGGACAAAGAAGAAACTGGAAAGTGGCTCAGATCAGGCTCCTGCAGCAGTCGGGCCTGAAGAAAATTCGTGTCATCCCCGGCAGTGACAGAACGTCACACTAACAGGGGCCGAGGTGGCCTCCAGCACCCGGCTCTCCGGCTTGGCCGGCCACGGAGCAGACGGCCAGCAGCCTGAACCCCACCCTGCAGTCACACGTACCAGAAGGTGGCTCAGGAGGACGCGGCGCTGCTGAAGGTGAGCGTGCTCTCACCGGCGTTCACAGAGTAGGTGTGAGATCTGGCGGAAAGAGGAACAGCCAAGTGACTCACTTGTAAAATTCTTGCATCGGCGGGTGCTGAGGTGGCCTCGGTCAGCATCGGAAGTCACTGGAAATGTCTCA
>NW_021900892.1:0-587 GCF_006229205.1 Suricata suricatta
GGGGATAAAGTCTGGTTTCTCTGGCCCAGGGGTGTGGCTCTTGCATTCTGGAACTAGTATTATGTTTTTTAATGTTTATTTACTTTTGAGAGGGGCAGAGAGAGCCGGGGAGGGGCGGAGAGAGAGGGAGACAGGATCCGAAGTGGGCTCTGTGCCGACAGCAGCGACCCCGACACGGGGCTCAAACTCACCAACCGAGAGATCTTGACCTGAGCCGAAGTCGGGTGCTCCGCGGACCGAGCCCCCCAGCGCCCCTGGGATTATTTTCTGACTCCGCCATGGTTGGGTCACACCCTGATGGGTCCAGAGTTCCGGAGCCATCCGCTTCCCTCTCAAACATCCGGAGAGGGTGGCCTGCCTGCCTGATGGTCGGCATTAGGGACTCGCCTCCCGCCAATCCAGTCTCTCTCCTGGCAGGTGAGCACGTGCGCCAGTTGGCCGGGGCTCCCAGGGACTCTGTGGGACATCCACTCTGTGCCTCCTCCTTGGGGACACTGAGTTTTGAGGCCACATCCCTGTGCTCTCATCTCCAAGGCCACTGCCCTCCCTCCTGTTAATTCTGTGTGTTTGTCCCCTTCTGCTACCTG
>NW_021900893.1:0-587 GCF_006229205.1 Suricata suricatta
AAGGACGCAGATGCGGGGCCTCAGGGTGAGTGGGCGGAGCTCTCCCCACCACGCACCGAGTCCACAGGGGCGCACCCGCACCTCCGTGCCGCACAACGCTGCTGCTTCCTCCCAGGATGAGGCGCCCAGCTGAACTCTCCTCCACCAAACAAATCCTCTCCACCTTCCCTACTCTTTTTTGAAACTCAGTTTACATCCAAAGTCACCCCAGTGGCTGGGCGGGGCCGAGTGTCTGGCTGTTGATCTCGGCTCAGTCATGATCTCACGGTCTGTGGGATCGAGCCCCGCGTGGGACTCTGCTGACAGCATGGAGCCCGCTTGGGATTCTCTCTCTCCATCTTTGCCCCCCCTGCTCGTGTTCTCTCTCTCAAAATAAGTCAATTAATTTAAAAAAAAAAAAAAAAAAAGGAGGAAGACCCAGACAGGAAGCAGGCTCACGGAGCCGCCAGAGGCTGGTGAGGTCTGCACGGTAACTGAAGGGACACGCGCTAACGCGCAGGAATCAATCAGGTAATTTTCAAAAGCGTGTTATCAGTTTGCAAAGGAACACAGACACGTTCCCAGAGACACAGGATCTTCTGTGGCAT
>NW_021900894.1:0-587 GCF_006229205.1 Suricata suricatta
GCTGACCCCCCAGACCTGGTAGGTTTAGACAGGGTAACCCCGGGAAGCTTCCTGAGCCACGTGTGTCTTGTTTTATCACCTATAACACAGAGATGGTGGCCCAGACCTTCCAGGGCTCCGCTGGGGTTAGACGTCTGTGACACGGCCAGGCCCCGTTCTCCTTCCCCCTTCAAGCTCTTCCATCCCATTCTGTTCTGCTCCGCTGGCCCACTGAACCTTCCCAGAGCCGACTCACCTCGCCACGCCCTCCTACACAGCCAGAGGGTCTCTGCGCCATCGTCACCGTCATTGTATGAAAGTCAGTGGGAGGCGCTCTTCTGGGCCCTCAGGACCGTCCAGGAGCTGTCCCCGCCCCACCCCTGCAGCCCCATTTCCAACCATTCCCGACAGGGCCCTCCGTCCCGCCCAGCCAGCCTCGCTGCCCTCTTCGAAGCTCCTCACTGCGGGCTGCCCTTCCTCCGTCAGCCATCAGCTGTGCACACCCTCGAGGCTCAAGTGGAAGAGCTCCCCCCCCCCGCCCCTCCACTCTCCTTCAAAGTCCTCCCTGACCAAGAATTCTCTGCAACCCACGTGCTGACCAGTCACCC
>NW_021900895.1:0-587 GCF_006229205.1 Suricata suricatta
AGTAAGTGCTTTCTTAACATAATATGCCTTTCTGTCTTAAAGATGTCTAATGAGGGGCATCTGGGTGGCTCAGTTGTTCAGAGTCTGACTCTTGATTTTGGCTCAGGTCATGGTCTCAGCATCATGGGATCAAGCCCGGCATCAGGCTCAGTGCTGAGCATGGAATCTGTTTAAGATTCTCTCTCTCTCTTTCAGGACACCTCAGTGGCTGAAGCAGTTAACTGTCTGACACTTGACTGCAGCTCAGGTCATGATCTCATGGTTTGTGAGACTAAGTCCCTCACTAGGCTCTGTGCTGACAGTGCAGAGCCTGTTTGGAATTTCTCTCACCCTCTCTCTATGCCCCTCCACTGCATATGCTTCCTCTGCCCCCCCCTCTCTCCCTCTCAAAATAAATAAATAATTTTTAAAAGATTCTCTTAGGGCACCTGGGTGGCTCAGTCAGTTAAGCATCTGACCTCAGCTTAAGTCACGATCTAGCGGTCAGTGTGTTCAAGCCCTGAGTCAGGCTCTGTGCTGACAGCACATGCTTTATCTCTCTCTATCTCTCAAAAATAAATAAAAATATTTAAAGTTGTTTTTAAAGA
>NW_021900896.1:0-587 GCF_006229205.1 Suricata suricatta
CGCGCCCGGCAGGCGTTCGTGTTCGGGCAGAACCTGAGGGACAGGGTCAAGGTGTGTGGCCAGAGGCCCGCGGGGGGGGGGGGGGGGGCCTCGATGTCCTGGGAGCAGCGGACAGGGAGGTGGCCGAGCCTGCCCATCGGGAACCGAGGCCTCCGGTGCGAAGGAGCCCGCACGCCCCGGTCCTTGCGGTGTCGCTGGAGAGGGGATGTCGCCCACCTCGAGGGCTTCTCTGGGCGAGCGGCTCTGTGACTACTTCGCTCTTCGTCGCCGGAGGCCTGTCCCAGGCGCTCTGGGGTGCTGAGCGGCCTCCCTGGTCCCTGCCCTCTAGGTGCCAGGAATATACCCCTCCCCCCGGTTGTGGCAACCAAAAGTGTCCGCTCTGGGGTCGAGTCACCCCTAATTGAGAAGCATTACCTTATTTTTTTAAGGTAGGGAAGATGGAAAAGCAACTGTTTCCTCTCCCATAGGAAACAATAGTATCTGTCCCCTCCTGGCTGCCCGCAAGGCCTGCTGGTCGGGCCTGGGACTGAGTCGGGGTCGGGGGAGCATCTGGCAGTGGCAGGGGAGTGGCGCTGGCTCCCCAGGAG
>NW_021900897.1:0-587 GCF_006229205.1 Suricata suricatta
GGCCGCGCGTCCCGCTCCGGGGCGTCCGGGCTTCCGGGACCCCCGAGTCCCCTCCCGCGAGGGGCCGCGGCCGCACACGCCGCGCGGCGGGCAAAGTTGTGCCGGGGGGAGGCAGGATGCTGTTCGGCGTAAACAAGTCGGAGGGCACATCAGGAAATTAGCAAACAATGACACTTGGGGAGCCGAGAGCCTTCTTTGGTATTCCGCTCCTGTGGCTGGCTTGCGGGGTGGGGGAGAGCTGCCTCTCCGTCAGGCCGTGCACACACGAATCCCGACCAATGGTTGTGGGTTTGCTTTTTTTCCCCCAAACAGAAGCAAAAAAAAGGTGGTGGTTCTGTTAAGAACCAGAAAGAAGCTCATTAGGGGCATGAGCCCAAAATGAGAATTGCTGACCTCCGGCATCTTTTCTAGAGGCGTTATTTGGGTTGGAAAGGTGTTTTAGAATAGATCACTTATCGGGCAGAAAAAGTATCCTTAAAAAAAAAAAAAATCCAGCCGGTTCCTGACGATTTAACAGGTGTACACCAGGGTCTTCGAGCTTGGGTCTATTTTATCAGGGGAGGGTAAAGTTGAATCGTCTTGTCTGC
>NW_021900898.1:0-587 GCF_006229205.1 Suricata suricatta
CAAGCACAGGTCTGACTTTTCTCCCCACTGACCTGCCATTGTAATTCCTTATCTTTACTTGACCTAAATCATAACCATTAACTAGGAAGTAATGTTTCTACAAGTCACACTCCAGAGGGCCTCATTAATTTATTAGTACGCTTGAAAAGTCACTCAGCCATCATGGGAAGTGCTGGAGGAAAGAGGCTGAGCAGACCCTCTCCTTGGTCTTAATTTTCTAAGATGTGCAGAGCTCTTCTCTGAACCTTACCCGTGAAGTATTTTGATTTCGCTTCAGAGGCTAAAAGCAGCCGTTCACTACACCGTTGGGTGCCTTTGCGAGGAAGTTGCGTCCGACAAAGAGATTCAGTTCAGCAAACAAACCATCGCGGCGATCTCGGAGCTGACCTTCCGGCAGTGCGGTACGAAGCCAGGCCTCCCTCTAGACGTGTGGACATCCCGGAAGTTGCTGTTGCCCCGGACAACCGTGCGTGCGTGCGTGCGTGCGGGTGCCCCGGCCGGTCTCACCAGCAGATGGAGGACCCCATCATCAGGCACTATCCGTGACACACCTCTTGGCCGTAAAATTCAGATATTTTATGAAAAGA
>NW_021900899.1:0-587 GCF_006229205.1 Suricata suricatta
TCTTTTCATAAAATATCTGAATTTTACGGCCAAGAGGTGTGTCACGGATAGTGCCTGATGATGGGGTCCTCCATCTGCTGGTGAGACCGGCCGGGGCACCCGCACGCACGCACGCACGCACGGTTGTCCGGGGCAACAGCAACTTCCGGGATGTCCACACGTCTAGAGGGAGGCCTGGCTTCGTACCGCACTGCCGGAAAGTCAGCTCCGAGATCGCCGCGATGGTTTGTTTGCTGAACTGAATCTCTTTGTCGGACGCAACTTCCTCGCAAAGGCACCCAACGGTGTAGTGAACGGCTGCTTTTAGCCTCTGAAGCGAAATCAAAATACTTCACGGGTAAGGATCAGAGAAGAGCTCTGCACATCTTAGAAAATTAAGACCAAGGAGAGGGTCTGCTCAGCCTCATTCCTCCAGCACTTCCCATGATGGCTGAGTGACTTTTCAAGCGTACTAATAAATTAATGAGGCCCTCTGGAGTGTGACTTGTAGAAACATTACTTCCTAGTTAATGGTTATGATTTAGGTCAAGTAAAGATAAGGAATTACAATGGCAGGTCAGTGGGGAGAAAAGTCAGACCTGTGCTTG
>NW_021900900.1:0-587 GCF_006229205.1 Suricata suricatta
ATTTCAAGTCCTTCAGTTGGACTAAGACTGAAGGGTCGGCCTCAGTGACACAGACAGGTGTGTCTTCTGCCTGGTCCCTAGGGGGCGGTAATCATGGCTGACTGGGCTGTGAGACAGATGTGAAGTGAAATTTCATTGTAGTTTTGGTTGGTATTTCCCTGATGCTGAATGATGTGGAACATCTTTTCATGTGTCAGGTTGGGATCTGGATGTGTTCTCTGAAGAAATGTCTGTTCATATCTTCTGCCCATGATTTAAGTTTAGTTTTTGGGTATTGAGTTGTAGAAGTTCTTTATACATCTTGCATAGTAATCTTTATTGGATATGTCATTGTTTTTGGACAATTGTAAATGGGACTGTTTTCTTAATTTCTCTCTCTGCATCTTCATTTTTGGTGTATAAAAATGCAGTAGATCTGTACACTGATTTGAATCCTGAGAAATTAGCATTTACTGAATTCATTTATCAGTTCTATTAGTTTTTTGGTAGAGCTTTTCGGGCTTTCTACATTGAGTAACATGAGTTTTACTTTTCCGTAACCAACTTGGATACCATTTCTTTTTTCTTTTTCAAATTATTTTGTAATG
>NW_021900901.1:0-1343 GCF_006229205.1 Suricata suricatta
GTGTGCGGGCCCCTTAAGGGCCTGCTCCCGCAGGCAGGCGTGTGGAGGCTTCAGGTGGAGAAGGGCCAAGGGGCTTGGCCACCAGCCAGAGTGCAGGCGCGGACGCAGTGGCCACAGCTGGCCTAGCGCCCCTCCAGCCCTCCGGGACACCTGAGATGAGGCCTCAGGGGACACACTGCAGACAGGAGCCACGCCGGCTGTGCCCACCCGAATCACTGCCGCACACGAATGTGAGCACGTACCAGGGTGGCAGTCTCAAGCCGCTCATTTTGGAGGTGATTTGCTAAGCAACAGCGGGCAACAGAAGCCCTGCGTCACCTTCCCTGACATGAGCGTGCACACCCAGCGGCGTCCTTCTCAAGTTCTCAGCGTGCAGCCACACTCACACAGCCAGCTGTGCACTGGTCACCACCCGGGCCCGGGACTCGGCAGCGAAGAGGGCCCAGTGCCCGTTCTCCAGAGCTCACACTGCAGCGGGGGGCTGGGGGAGGGGGGCCAGGCCAGACAACAAACCAATTTCTGTGTCAGGCAGCCCCAAGAGCAACAGAGAAACGGGAAGCTAGGTCAGGGTGCTACCACACCCAGAACAGTCAGTCTCTTGCTCCAGGGATATTTAAGTGCAGACCTTGGGGAGAAGGGCAGACAAAGATCTAGGGGTAGAACATACCAGGCCAAAGAACCAGCAAGAGCAAGAGCCCGGAGACCGAAACACGCCAGCGAGGAGGAGGGGAAGGGTCTGGGGCAGGACGGTGGAAGCAAAGAGAGGAAGAGAGAAGAGGGAAGGACCAGACTATGTGGGGCTGGGAGGGGGAATGTATGCAAGGAAGCCCGAGGGCCAGAGGGGACATGACCCAGCTTCTACCTTCCGCACCCCCGGCCCCCGGCAATCCCAGGACATGCCGAAGACCAGCCCCCACCGGGGAGCAGGTGGGTTCTCCTTTGTCTACCTCTCTTGGAGACGAAAATGAGCTTGTCACTCTTGAACAATGGCCAGGCTGGACCAGGAAGTGCACGCGGCTGCCATCACAGGTGGTCTTTTTAAAACACACTCTAATGGCACCTCGTGAGCATGCCACCTAAGGAACCTGATCTAGAGACAAGCCAACCCTGTCTGAAGACTTTTTTGAAGGGGGACTTTTTTGGCCTTAATTGAGCCTGAAAATAAACAATATAGTAATGCTGTGCTGGGTAAAGCCACTCTGAAACGCAGGCCCACAGTGCATTTGGTAAATGGAACGCAGAAGTGACAGCCCTCTAGGAGGACGTGTGGCACCTGGGTTGACCACGGACCACGGGTGCCTTTCTCATTACACATCACTGCTCATTTCAGTCACTCATTCATG
>NW_021900902.1:0-587 GCF_006229205.1 Suricata suricatta
AAATTCAGCACTTATTTAGGATAAAAACTCTCAACAAATTACAAATAGAGAGGAACTTCCTCAACCTGAGTTTTTAAAATCTACCAAAAAACCCCTATAGTTAAGAGCACACTTAATGGTCAGAAACATGAAGCCTTCCCGCTAAGGTCAGTCACAAAGCGAGCAAGCCTCCTGGCACCACGCCTTCCCAGCATTGTCTAGAAGCTGTTGCAATTACAGTAAGACAAAAAAAAAAAGGAACTAACAGATGCACATGTTGGGAAGGAAGAAATAAACCTGCTCACAAATGACATGGTCGTCTCTGTAGAGACTCCAAAATAACCAACACAAAACCCCTGGCACTAAAAAGCAATTACAGCTTTGCAGGTATGAGTTTAATACACAGAAGACTTAACGTACAGAAGTCAGCCTCCAATATGCCAGGAATGAATAAGTAGAACTTGAAAATAAAGATATAATGCCTTTTACATTAGCACCCCAAAAACTGAAATACTTAGGTCTCAATCTAACAAATTACAGACCAGATTTCTACGAGGAAAGCGACCAAGCTCTGTTGAAGGGAACAACGGACACTGAACGAACGGCCC
>NW_021900903.1:0-587 GCF_006229205.1 Suricata suricatta
GGCTCTGTGCTGACAGCACAGAGCCTGCTTAGGATTCTCTCTCTCCCTCTCTCTGCCTCTCCCTTGCATGTGCACATGCTCTCTCTCTTTCTCAAAATAAATAAATAAACTTTAAAAAACGAAAACAAGAATTTAAAAAAAAGGAAACAGGAAGGGCTATGTTCTAATCCTGACTGCGCTGTTCATTAACTGTGGGACTTCAGGAAATTACTTAACTTCTCTCAGTGTCCTTAGTTGCCTAAAGGGGCGGGGCGAATGGCATCACTTCCAGCAGTGCTGGGAGAATTCAGTGAAGGGCTGTCGTCATAAGTGCTCAGTAAACACAGGCGCAGAAGCACTGGCGGGCTCTCCTTCCTCCCCTCCCCCATCCCTACTGTTCTATTATTATTGCTGCTGCTCTTAGCTCGGTGCCTCCTTCCCCTCCCACCCTCCTCTCTGACTCAGAGTTCCCACAGCGGGAAAAGGCTCCTGGTAACTTAAAGGGCAGGTGGCCCACCCTGCTCAATGATGGAGTCTGCACTGTGCATGGAGATTACTTGAAAAAAGAAAAGAGAAGAAAAGAAAAGAAAAGAAAAGAAAAGAAAAGA
>NW_021900904.1:0-587 GCF_006229205.1 Suricata suricatta
CTGCTTTGGATTCTGCGTTTCCCTCTCTCTCTCTGCTCTGTCTCTGCTTTCTCATCTCCCTCACTCATGCTCTGTCTCTGTCTCTCAAAAATAAATACATTTAAAAAATTTTAAAAACAAATGTGTCTATCAGTGCTCACCGCAAAATAAAGGAGCGCTTACATGTCTCGGGTCAGTTTACTTACCGTTTTACTCTTGTAAAAAAATGTATATAATTGTACAGATAATATAAATAACATATAAATTATATACTTCCAAAATAATATAACATATCACATATCATTATATATTTATAAAAGATGTAATCTATGTGACAGAGGATGTGTCTGAGGAAATGGAAAATCAAAGTATAGTTTACTTGCATTTGGGAGAAATGGGAGTTGATTACGACTGTATGCCGACATTTATTTCACAGTAATAATTCCACATCATCCCCCACATTTAACTGTGTCCATTGCTAGTATCAAGGGGAAAGGATATTAGATTCTTCACAGACCGAGTAATTCCAGTTCCAATAACTGCTCCAACTAGGTTTTCCACTGAGCCCCTCGTTTTCATTTTCACTGACGGGAAGCAGTCTTGTACAC
>NW_021900905.1:0-587 GCF_006229205.1 Suricata suricatta
ATTTTGGATATTAGCAACTACCAAATATGCAGTTATTGTTTGTTGAGCGTGAGCCCCATGCAGCACCCCTGAATGGGAATTACAGGAACAGTCCACAGGACCGTGCTCTGGGACAGCAAAGCGTTTTCATTTTGTGGTGCATTCCTCAGACATTCTGGCAAAGGGACCTGTGCTGACCTCCCTACATTGGGACAGACTTTCTCGCTGGGTTAAGTCTATGGGAAAATTCCTCTTCCCTGGGATGGGAATGTGACCCTGTGACTGGACGTCCATTACAGCCAGGGAGTGCGGGTGCACCTGCAGGGCCCCCCTCCTTGTAGGGGGACTAGGATCCCGCCTCTGCAAATCCACCCTGCTCAGGCCCCGCACCGCAGCTGGGCTCCCTCCTACCGGCCACTGCCGAAGGGCCGCGCACCTGCATGCTATTAGGACTGGCAGACGCCCACAGCCTCGCAGGCGGTGGCTGCACGCTGGTGACACATTGCAATGGATGAGCTCCTCCCCAGATCACTATTCCCTCTGTACAGAAGAGTGTGGGACTCCCAGGGGCCACAGGAGCATGATGTGTCCAAACCACACCGGGCAGC
>NW_021900906.1:0-587 GCF_006229205.1 Suricata suricatta
TCCACCATAGCATGTGTACCGGCCCCCATGGGTGGAGTTCACATGGCCCAGGGGGAAGTCGGGGCTGGGCTGCCCATGTAGACGCACAGGAGGTGTGAGCCCCTGGTCCTTCGTCAGAGCGAATGTGTCAAATCCGTCTTCTGAGTGACACTGGAGGGTCAGGTTGTCTCCGGGCTGCACCAGCGAGCCTGGCTGGGCTGAGAGGGTGGGCCCCCTGTAGGCGCCTGGACAGGAGGGGACAGTGGTGCCTAGGGGGATGCACACCCCACACTGGCCCCAGGGTCTGAGGTGAGGCTCTCATGGGTCCCCCTCCATGGCTCCAATCTGTGGTCTGGCTCCAGCAGGCCAGTGCCACTCACCCCCCGTCACCCCCAGGGCTCCACTGGGCACACCTCTTAGGCCAGTCATTTGTTCCCAGGGAATAGATGGGGCCGGGCAGGGCCGTCTCACCTGTGACCTGCAGGTGCAGAGGGGCACTGGGGTGTGACCACACGTAAGGGTAGGAGGCCGGAGAAAAGTAGCAGCTGTAGGTCCCCCCATGAGAGGCGCTCACGGGACCCACGGGGAAGAGTGCCTGTGTCTTCTCA
>NW_021900907.1:0-587 GCF_006229205.1 Suricata suricatta
TGGAGCTCAATGATATCTTTGGGGAGCAAATCTAGACAATACTAAGGACCCAACCTACATGTTTACCATAAACACAATTTAAAAATTAGAGCTATGTCTTTCCTTCAGGAGTTTATTTCTGTTAGATTTAGTATAAGTATCCTAAACTACTAAAAAAAAATTAAATAAACTTTCCATTGGCAGAGAAGATCAGGTGAAAGGGGAAATAAAAATCTACTGTTATTTTAGAAGCCCCACCAGACTATCTCAAATTTTGAGCAACTACCAATATAATTTTAAGGAGCCTAGTATAAGTAAATCAACCTGAAATCTGAGCAAGATTAACTCCTGCAAAATACCACACAGAGGCAGATTAGTTAATGGAGATTAATGCATAGACTCAGGAACCAAAATTCCTGGTTTCAAAGTCTGGCTCCGTTATTGTCAGTTGTGCGGCTTTGGACAAACAACTTCTCTTTTTCCTAACCTCCTCACCTGTAAGATGAAGATAGTAATAGAGTGAATCTGCTAAGGTTGTTACAAGGATTATGAGTTAAAATTTATAGAGTGTTTAGGGCAGTGTCTAGCATCAAAGTAAGTGCTATGTT
>NW_021900908.1:0-587 GCF_006229205.1 Suricata suricatta
TCCTCCTCCTTTTCCTTCTAAGAAGTAGCACAGTTATCAATGTAAATAAGAGGACTTGTTTGAGGGAGAGGTGAGTAGAAGAACTACTCAGGAGACATTTGCTTCCTTTACTTGCTATATTATGTGCATTATAAGTGTTTCAGTGACAGAGGACCATCTCGATAATGTATACCTCTAATGGAGAAATAGTCCAGTGTGAGCAGACAGGTGTCTGGCTGGTGGTGAAGTAATTAAGGAAGTCCAGAGGCGCTGGACAGCATCTAGGTGATTTCCCAGTCACAGCTGCTAGGTCTGCAAAATATTACTGGAAAGAAGAAACATTTCAGGAAATAGAATTAATGACTTGCTGAGGACAAAAACCTATGGTTAAAAAGCAGATAGTTTTCCTGTTTGTGACCCTCTGAACACCACATTTGAAATTCCTTTGGAAGGAAGGTCATGATTACGGAAAATGAAGATGGCAAAAGCACAGTGTATTCTACTCTGTCTTTTCCATCCTCCCCATGCCCAGCACAGGACCTAGGAGACCCCAGAGGTACCCATTAAATACTAGCTTAATACTGACAGCCAGGCATTCAAGCATTCAA
>NW_021900909.1:0-587 GCF_006229205.1 Suricata suricatta
TTGTAACCCCAACATGTATATGGAAGCATCAGAACACAATCTCTTTATTAACTCAGAGAAAACAAAATGTTTACATCTAAAAAGTAGAATCCTTAGCATTTGATTTAACAAAGTGAGACTTGAAAGTGGTAAGGGGAATGGATAAAGGTTTCTTTCCCTCAAACAATAATATTTTTATCTGAATCAAACTATTTTATTCACCATATGGTGTAACATGCTGTGCTGCTTATGGCAGTAGGATTAGAGTCATTACATGATTTAGTAGATTCAAATTTCAGGGATTTTGATTTGTTTACACATTCTCTAGAATCTCACTTCTAACCACTTGGGAAAACAAACCAAGAGTGTTCAAGTGATGCCTGGGGAACAAAATGTACCATTTGATATTGGGAAGGAAACTGTGGTGTCATGCCTATGAATGGAAAGAATATCAAGGTGAAGCAATTCCCAGCATCATCAAAGGTTGCAGAGAAGTCAAGTATCCGAGGATGTCACCTGGAGTACCCTCACTGGCTCTCACTCTAGCCTGGAAAACTACTATAGGTTGTTCAAGAAATATCCCCAGTCACTTCCTTTGTGAAATGTCC
>NW_021900910.1:0-587 GCF_006229205.1 Suricata suricatta
ATATATATATAGTTTCAGTTTTATTGAGAAATGATTGATATACAAGTTTGTATATATTTTACTATTTGTAAATCATGTAATTTACATCTTTTATATTGGCAAAATTTATAATAAACTATGTACACGGGACACCTCGGTGGTTCAGTCAGATAAGCATCTGACTCTTGGTTTTGGCTCAGGCCATGAACTCATGGTTCATATGTTCGAGCCCACTGTCAGGATCCATGCTGACAGTACAGAGCCTGCTTGGGATTCTTCCTCTCTTCCTTTTCTCTCTGTCCCACCCACATCTCTATCGCTCTAAAAATAAATAAATAAACTTAAAAAAAACCTTATGTACACATATTCACATACACATATTTTGTTGCTGTTGGAAAGCTGGTTGATACACATTTACCAGCACTTCCCTGGGTAGTTTGGTCACTAACCGTCCATTGCCTCACTTAGTAATGATACCCAGAATTCTTTCTTTAAAAAAAAAAAAGTACACCATCAAAACCCTCGAGGAGAAAGTAGGAAAAAGCCTCTTAGACCTCCACCGCAGCAATCTCCTACTTGACACATCCCCAAAGGCAAGGGAAATGAAA
>NW_021900911.1:0-587 GCF_006229205.1 Suricata suricatta
AAAAAACTACCTTTGTAAGATATGAAAAGACCTGCTTTGACTAAGAGGAAAAGCTTACACTCCTTAACTTTCAAAGGTAAAGGGCTTTGAAATCTGGCCACCATGTACCTTCCTAGGGTTACCTCTTGCTCCCCCTCCAACAACACCCCAACCACACCCCACTACCTGGTAAGTCTCTTTATGCCTTTCTCACTGTCCTGCACCTGCCATCTCTCTGCTTGGAATGCCCTGTCCTCCCCATCTCCTGTGCCCTCTCTCAAATCTCTAGCAAACTCCAGTCACCCTTTGAAGCCCACCTTTCATTTTCCTTCCCTTGTGAAGTTGGCCCTCGTCCTTCATAACTGAACTAAACCTTCCCTCCACCATGTTACTACATCACTTTGAATATCTTAGGATTTGTGTACTTTTCATGATGTCTTATATTTTTCAATCAAAAAGCTTTAAGGAATATTGATGTCAGTCTCCCCTTTTGAGCCTGTGATTTCCTTAGTGGTCGAGAACATGTCTTTTCATCCTTGGTATTCTCACCGGTGGGGATTCAATAATTATTTGTTCAAGGAATGAATAAACAAAATACTTATCCATCT
>NW_021900912.1:0-1343 GCF_006229205.1 Suricata suricatta
GGGGGGGGGGGGGGGGGGGGGGGGGGGGGGGGGGGGACACACACTTCAGCCCATGACCGCCACGCCTGGTTCTTTCCGCCGAGCTGCCTTCTGCATGCCGGTCCTGGTGGCAGACGGGCCTGTGGGTGCCCTCGGGGTGGGCTGCTTGGGGCTGGACTTTGGCTTCCGCGCCGTCGCCAGAGAGGCCTTGGACGTGGCTCCTGGGAGACGGGAGAATGCATGGGCCCCTTGGGGGCAGAAGCAGAGTGAGGCTGTGGGCAGAGTTGGGGAGATTCAGGACGCCGCCCCTGCCCCAGCCTCTCCCTCCAACGTGCGCCCGAGACGCCGCCGCCTTCCGACCCGTTTACGCCCCAGGCCCGGGGCCCAGCAGGCGTGTGCTGAGGGCCCACCGTGGGCCAGGCGCAGCCGCCAGCAGGAGCCGTCGAGCGCTCCCCTCGGGGAAGCCGGACCGGGCTGTGATTTGTTTGACGCGGGGCCCAGAACGCGCTCACATGCTCCGAGTAGAGAAATAGCGTGAAACTCGTCAAAGTGCATTTGCTTCAAAGCCCGGACTTAACTCCTTCCCCGGAGAGGATTCCTCCTCCACAGCCGGCTTGTCATCAGGGTGTCTCTGGGTCTCTTGCACCCTCTCCCTCCCCGCGGCGACTGCCAGACGGACAGTTCCCGGAATGTTCCGGCTCTTTCCCTCCTCCGGGGCTCTGGCACTCGGTGCTGTTGGTTTCGTTTGGGTGGTGTCACCCTCAGTGTCCTTTCTGCCCTGAGGCCTGACCGCTTCTTCTCCAGGCCGCGCTGCCTCTGTGGCTGCTGTGGCCGCAGCAGCGCCCCAACTGCCTTGTGGGTCGATGTGCCAGCCAGCTGTGCCCGGCTGGCCGCAGGGCCCCCAGCAAGGGCCTCCTGCACGACACTGGGACTCACTGTGGACTCAGAGATGGAGGAGCCCACCAGATGCCGTGCGTACGTGTGCACACACGGGTTCATGTGTACGTGTGCGTGCGTGCACATGTGCTCCTGTGTACGGGTGTGTAAGTGCCACACGAGTGTGCGTGAGTGTGCACGCACATGTTCGTGTCCTGGTGTGTGCCTGTGTGTATGGCATGTGTGGCACGTGCTCATGTGTACACGTGCATGTGTGTGCTCGTGTGCGTGTGCGTGACGGGCTGCCCCGGCTGCCGGGAGGTGGTGTGGACAGCGCTCGGCCGTGTGCTGAGTACCGTCGCACATGCAATTGTACTGAATTTGCACAAGTTGGTGACGGGGCTGTTTGCTCTGAATTGTGTGTGGTGCACAGAGGCTCTGAAAGTTTGTTTTGTTGGTCCGACTGTGTGCCAACTGTGTCTCTTATT
>NW_021900913.1:0-587 GCF_006229205.1 Suricata suricatta
GCCTGCCGGTCACCCCTCAGAAGGCTGTCCCCGGGGAGGCTGGACGGCACAGGTGCACTGGCTTCCCTCCCGCGCCCGGGTCTCCGGCAGAGGCGACCGTGGAGCCGCACTGTCTCCTCTGATCCATAGCTTCACAGCCATTGTCAGCTGGTGGTTGGAGCCCCCCACTCCAGCCAGAGCCACAGGGAAGGGACACAGCCTTCACCCCACGGCGGGAGAAGTCAGAGTGCAGCCATTTTTTAAAGAGCCTCCATGTGGCGTGTGAACACAAGGCTTGAACTGGAGACCCTGAGATCAGGAGTCAGCCGCTTCACGGACTGAGCCATCAGGCGCCCGCGGAGACATTTTTTAAAAACAGTCCCGATCAGTACTGTGTTCCCAATTCGATGATATGGTTTCTTTTTTTTTTTGGACTGACCAGATCGACATTATACTCAGACTTTCTTATACTGTGTTTTCATTGCCTGCTCAGACATAACAGAGCACAGCGCTTGGAAGAATTCTGCTCACAGAACCATCACACACTGGATTCCCGTGACAGACACGGCGGGTTGGGGCTCAGCATTTGCTAATTGCAACTAGATTTT
>NW_021900914.1:0-587 GCF_006229205.1 Suricata suricatta
GCTCCATCCGGGAGAAGAGTGCAGCTGTTGATGCCCAGTGTGCCCTGGGCATCAGTGACCATGTTCACTGGTCAGGCCAGAGTCTGCTCTTTTCCCAGGGCCTGCTTGGCTGGTGTGGCTGGGAGCGAGCAGTGAGAGATGACAGCCAGCCACACATTGTCAATTCCCATTCTGTCCTTTCAAATGGCTCTCAAGGGGCCCAGACTGCCAAGAACTGGAGGTTCTTAGAAAAATACTAGATCAGAAGTCAGGAGACCTGGAGTTTGTTCCTAATTATGTGGCCTGAGGACATCGAAACCTTTCTGGATCTTGATTTTTTTTCCCCTGAAATGATTGAACTAGATAACGTAGCCTATGGGTATTTGGGGGCTTTTGTCTTGTTTTTAAAAAACTTCAACTGTCATGTCAATTTTCTTAACTATATCACAAATTTTTTGCCCATATTACAAAAAAGGTTAAATCAAACTTACGTAAAAATGCTCACAACAGCCCTGTTGGCGACTATACAACGCATCTTTACTCTGTCCTGGGCTTAGCACATAGTATCTTTTAGTTGACAGAGCAGAGATTACATTTCATGTAATTAC
>NW_021900915.1:0-587 GCF_006229205.1 Suricata suricatta
GAAAACATTTCTTTTTCTGCCAGAACAGATGAGATTCGTCATTAGGAGAATGGATTTGACCTTGTAAAGTGGACCAAAGCAATTAACAAACAAACCCCTTTGGGGCAGATGCCTTTATCCTACTCTTCCAGCAGAAACATTTTTTTTAATTCACTCAGAGTTACATTGCAAAGACTGTGGAATCTGCTCACCTGAAAAGAATCCAAACTGTGGGATAAGAAATCATCTCTAAGAGATAAGAAAATAAATCTCTTCCATGCAAAGAGAATTTCATGGACACTTACAAACATCATATAGATTTAACCCATAGCTAATATACATCAATTATCAATTATCAATTATCAATAAGTCATATTGATCAGAAATCATTAAAGAGATCCATAAAGCCAACTTGATGGCAATGTATAAACCAAAATTAAAGATAAGCATTAAAACCTATTGTAAAATGGTGGTAAACTCCATTTGAGGACAATGTATAATATCTAAGGAAAAGATCTACCGCATTTTGCATCCCTCTCCCCAGCTCATTAATTATTTATCACTTTCCTAATTCATGGTTTCTTTTCTGTAGCTTCTTTATCCGACTC
>NW_021900916.1:0-587 GCF_006229205.1 Suricata suricatta
CCCAATATTCTGGCTAGCTAAAATGGAAAACACTTGAGTAATACGAACATATTTTTTCCTCATTTTCTTTCTTGAACGTAAGACACAATAAAGTTTAAATGCTTTCTGAGTTCATTCAGTCCTCATGTATAGCCAGGTTATGACCACGCCCCTGAGAAAAAGAGACCCACTTGTTTATTCTTTCCATATGTTATATATACATATGCGGCATATTTTTCTTGGATTCACAGAGTCTCAGGGAATGATAATGTCCAATTTGGGAAATAACACATAGTTATATCAAGAGTACATTTCCATCCCCTTCTAGGGAACAGGAGAGCATAGTTTCTGTACTTGTTCATGGAAGCGTCAAGTAGTTCCATGAATTAGAGATCCTTGTATTAACCTTCAGTCTTCTTCCGTGAATGTGAATTCACAATAGGTATCAAATTTAAATAGCTCCCAGCTTCTCACCATGTCACCATTAGGACAAATATAAGGTCTTTGTTGTTGGTATCATTCCCTTTCTCTTCCCCAGGTAATTACATTTTGAAAATGCAATCAAGATTAGAAATTACCTTCATTCAGATACGTGATTTCGTTAAATA
>NW_021900917.1:0-587 GCF_006229205.1 Suricata suricatta
GTAGGCTGCCTACATTGATTATATTTACATTTTCATAACTAAGAGAGATTGTAAACATGTTTTCTTCTTCCATAGTAACAAAAATCTGACTAGAAAAAAATTTCCCTTTTACTTATACTTGCTGAAATTCTTCCGTTGGCAACTCTTGTGGAGTTGTGAAGTTCCCTGTGGCAAGGTCAAGTTAGAAATCAACTGGCTTCTTTTTGTGTGTGTGTTGGAAAGTTAAAACCTTTCCTTTTCTTTTTCCCCCTGTTTTGGAGTTATTTCTTCACTGCTAGCAATTTCACATTGCACCTAATATTACAAGATATATCTGTTATTAAAATGTGTGAACCAATGTTTACTTAGAATTTTCTGACTCTTTGATCCTTTGTATCTTTCCCAAAATGTAGTTAATTCTCAAGGTTATAGGCCTGAACAGATTGAGGAACTGAATCTCAATCCATAAAATCAAAATCAAGTCTTTCTATATTAAACATTAAATTACAGTTATCAAATCTGTAATCTCTTTATTGATTTCTTTCATTAGGAAATTTAAAGGATTTACCATGACTGAGTTCAGAGAATGGAGTTTTGTTGTTTTGCTT
>NW_021900918.1:0-587 GCF_006229205.1 Suricata suricatta
TCAGATTCTGTGTCTCCCTCTCTCTCTGCCCCTCCCCTAGTCATGCTCGGTTTCTCTCTCTTTCTCAAAAATGAATAAACACTACAAAATTTTTTTTGGTAACTAGACTTACTGTGGGGATCACTTTGCAATATATACAGATATAGACTCATTAAGTTTACATCTAAAAATAGCAATGTCATATCTTAATTACATCTCAATAAAAAATTAACCTTAGGATTGCCTTAAAGAACAATTTAATCACCAAACACCAGTATGCAGCCCATGGAGGTTTGCAACAAGTAGGTCATGTTGCCACATACCCTGTGGGTGAATGCTATTCTATGGATCTAAATATGTCAGAGATTTGGCTTTTCTTTTCTTCTCTCCTTTTTTTTGGTGGGGGGGGATGCACAGTGCTCAGATGACATCAGCTGCTGTCCTGGCCACAGCCCCTCAGAGTGAATGAGGTAGTTCCTCTGAGCACTCTATCTGAGTAACATGTTCACTTGACATGTGTTATCAATAAACTTTGCAGTTAAGATATTGATTAGGATGTTTTTATTATTTTTATTATTTTTTTGAGAGAGATAGAGCGTGAACAGGGG
>NW_021900919.1:0-587 GCF_006229205.1 Suricata suricatta
ACTTAAAGAATCCCCACGTGATCCAGCGCACAGGCAGGAGAGTTGAAAGCAGGGTCCAGAAGATCTATTTATACACCCATGTTCACAGCAGCAGCATTCACAATCACCAAAAAGCAGAAGCAACCTGAGGGTCCACCAACAGATGAATGGATACGCACAATGTGGTACGTCCATACACTGGAATAGTATTCAGCCCTAACACAGAAGGGAACTCTGACACGGGCTACGGCCCGGATTAACCTTGAGGATGATGCTAAATAACAAAATGACAAATACCTAGGACTCCATTATGTGAGTAGCCAATTCTTTTAAACTTTTATTTAATGGTCACTTATTTTTTGAGAGAGAAAGAGACAGCGTGAGTGGGGGAGGGGCAAAGAGAGAGGGAGACACAGGATCCAAAGCAGGCTCCAGACTCTGAGCTGTCAGCACAGAGCCCGATGCGGGCCTTGAACTCACGAACCGTGGGATCATGACCTGAGCTGAAGTCGGACACTTAACCAACTGAGCCACCCAGGTGCCCCTGTGAGTAGCCAAATTTATAGACAGAAAGTAGGATGGTGGGAGCAGGGGCGAGGAGAGAGGAT
>NW_021900920.1:0-587 GCF_006229205.1 Suricata suricatta
ATAAATAGTGATAGAAAAATACTTATGTGACTAATTAATCCTAATAATAAAGAAATTATGCACTGGATCCAGTAATAAATATTGACATTAGAAATCTGCCTGCTGAAGTTTGCTATAGACTTGTCCACTTTCACATAAATTTAAGAAAAGTTTTGTTCAAATACTCAGCTACTCCTCACCTCTACTAAAGAACATTCCTGCAAATAATTATCTCAGTCCTCTTAAAAATTACGGTAAAGTGCCTGGATGACTCAGTCAGATGAGCAGCCGACATCAGCTCAGGTCATAATCTCATTGTTCATGAGTTGAAGCCCCACATAGGGCTCTGTGCTGACAGCTCACAGCCTGTAGCCCTCTTAGGATTATGTGCTCCCCTCTCTTTCTGCCTCTCCCTTCTCTCTATGTCTCCCTCTGTCTTTGTCTCTGTCACTCTCTCTCAGAAATAAACATTTAAATTTAAAGTATGGTAAAGCATCAATCTTATAAAAGCATATTTTTTATTTTTTTATTTAAAAATTTTATTTATTTTTATTTTTTTACTTTATAAAGTTTCATATTTTTTAACATATGCAATTATTTTCCATCAT
>NW_021900921.1:0-587 GCF_006229205.1 Suricata suricatta
CATTTGAAAAAGATACACATAAATTTAAAGAAAAATTATCTTATTTTTAATACCCCTGGCCGCACTGACGGTATGTGTAGGCACTGTCCCGCTTCTCAGACGTGGAGTCAGATTGCTTCCCCACCATCTTCACCTTCCTGGTCCACAGTGATTTTTTACCCAGTACTTGCTTTTTACCATAGCAGCAACCAAATATCTCGCTTCACAAAGATACGACGTCATCGAAAGGAATGTAGCATGATCGAACGTTGAAATTACAGTTTCAGCAGATGTCACGTATCCATGTGTGTTTCTTAAAAATGTAAAATATCCCAAGACACCCCTCTGAGCTTTTTAGGTCACCTTAGCATATAGTTTGAATACTGTGGTTTTATTGAATTGGTTTAGTTTTTTGATTTGATAGTTGCAAGTGGATTTGCTTTTTTAACATATATGTATATTTTTTTTGAGTCTCTATCTCATTCTGAAAGAGCGTATGCTCCTTTAGTCTGAGAAATCAAAGGTGGCTTCTCATAAGTGAACTGATGGTTCTAAGGGTTTCAGGTGATGGCCTGGCTGTTTAAAGGGGAGGTAGTTAGAGGCAGCGC
>NW_021900922.1:0-587 GCF_006229205.1 Suricata suricatta
ATGTCAGACACTTAACTTTCTGAGCCTCCCAGGTGCCCCTATGCAAAGCCACATTAAAATGGTTGTATTTGAGGTTGTAGATATATAGATAACTTTTCCTACCTTCTACTATTTTCCAAATTTTCTTCAGTGAAAAAATAACTGATTTTTTTTTTTTTTTAAAGAATAAAGTGGAATTCCCCAGGTTCTATTTTTAATGTTTTTCTCTTCCCACTATGTGTGTACTCCTCTGATAAATGCACTTTTCCTTTGTTTTCTTTCAACAAATTTGCAGCAACAAATTCTAAGTCTATATAACTTGTCTCCTTTCCAAAAAGTGTGCCCAAAAATTTAATGTGTGAAAGGCAAGTAAAAGATATATGTACGTTTAGGGAAATTTACACTTCCAAAGAGCTGAAATGTGTTAAGCGAAGTCAAGCCAGGCATCTCTCCTACTCCTACATGGATCTATACATGGGTCATAGGGACCAGAGCAGGATATCTCCATCTTAATATCCCTTGAGCTCCTGAAAGAAGCTTCATTTTGTTGATCTTCTCAAAGAAATAATTCCTGGTCTCATTGATCTGTTCTATTGGTTTTTTTTTTT
>NW_021900923.1:0-1343 GCF_006229205.1 Suricata suricatta
GATGCCACCCAAGACCAATAATATGGCTATGGTCCCTCACCAGAAGTGCTTCAGCAACCTTCCAAGACGCCAGGCTCGCTCTCTCCAGCCCACGCCAGCCTGCCAGCGGGTCATGCCATCCCTGGACCCCAAGTCTCCAGTGACTTCCTTCTGTGTGCCCACCACAAACAACCCACCACACTCTTCAGCCTTCGGGGTCATCGCCGCCTGATGTGGGTTGAAGTGTGTCCCCCAAGAAGGCACGTTGAAGGTCTAAGCCCCGTCCCCCCAGAATGTGACCTTATTTGACAGTTACATTGAGGATGTAAATAGCTAAGGCAAGATCATGCTGGATTAGGGGGAGTCCTTAACCTCACATATCTTTCCGAGAGGAAGGAGATGCATGAAGACGGAGACACACAGAGAGAAGGTGGTCACGTGGTGACAAAGGCAAGGGTTGGAGCTCTTGCCACCGGCTACCAGAAGCTGGAGGAGGCAAGGAAGGAAATTATCCCTGAGACTGAGGGGACGCATAGCTTTATCAGCACCGTCATTTTCCCCTTCCAGCCTCTGGAACTGTGAGCGAATACATCCCTGTTGTTTTCTTTTTCTTAATTTAATTTTTAATGCCTATTCACTTTTTGAGAGAGAAGGGGAGAGCATGAGCAGGAGAGGGGCAAAGAGAGAGCTGGGCAGAGGATCCGAAGTGGGCTCTGTGCCGATAGCAGTGAGCCCTGTGTGGGGCTCGAACTCCCAAACCGTGAGATCATGACCTGAGCCGAAGCTGGACACTTCACCCAGGCGCCCCAAATTCCTGTTGTTTAAAGCCATTCGGTTTGTCGTACTTGGTTAAGGCAGCTCCAGAACACAAAAACACCACCCTAGGGAGCCCAGAACGTCAGGCATCCCTCCCTCCGGCACACTGCCCTCGCGCCTCTCCAGGCTGCTGCACCTCAGCCCAGGGAGCTTGACCTTTCTTCTTGCCCTTCCACAGTCCTACCTATCCTCCACGAGCTGGCAGTGGCATGATCTTGCCTCCCCCCACCCCCCCGCCCCCGGAAGGATGAGCCTGGACTTTGATTCTGGAGCCTGTGAAACTTCCTTGCAGTCTTTTCATGTCTGAGTGTAGACATTCATCTGACGGTGTCTGCACTGGACCAGTGTAGCCATCAGCGGTGTTCCACTGACCCACGCCTTCTCCACCCACCCCTTCCCCGTGACTCCTATGCTCCTGCCCCCTCCATGCCCCACCCCTCCCCCGCCCCAACATGGGCACAAACCCTGCCGTGGGCTAAGCGAGTAGCACCACATCGCATCCTCAAGGACCATGACCCAGGCAGAGCTTGTTGGGATCCAACTGGAAC
>NW_021900924.1:0-587 GCF_006229205.1 Suricata suricatta
GGTACTCAAATTTCACGTGAAATAACTGGCTACCTTGAATATACTTAAACTTTTCTGGGATGTCTGACGTTTCTACAAACTTTGGTGACCTTTCCTGGCCCATAACTAATACTGCATTTTTTGGATGTTGTTGTTGTTGGGAAATTACTGTAAAGACTCTGAGTTTTAACTAGTGAGAAATTTCTGAGCATTAAACCTATGTCATAATTAAAAACGGACAAAGCTCACAACCCAAGTTCATCACAAACAAAAAAGGAGAACAGGACTATTGGTCCCTCACATGGCAAGGTCTTAACTGAACAAGGTAGTCCCTGCTTTGAAAAGCACGGATCTCACAGAAGTGCCAACACAGCAGACACATCTACTTCATTCAGCTTTGGTAATAATTGTCTGCATAACTAAAACGGAGGAGCAACTTTCAAGCCCCCCCTATTGAAGGTGCAAACACATATTACTAGTCAAGCCAGCTCCATATCCAGTCCTTCCATAGTCCCCAGTATACTCTATGGCAAAAGGGAAGCAGAACTTAACAACAGATATTTTTTTAAGTTAATGATTCAGGCAATTCTTGGAATAACTTCCACTTG
>NW_021900925.1:0-587 GCF_006229205.1 Suricata suricatta
AAAAAAAATAAACTTTACCCATTTCTCCCAACCTCCCCCGTGCTTCCTATAAGCACCAGTTTGATCTCTGTACCTATAAACTTGATATTTTTCTGTGTCAGTTGGTTTAAAGTCCACATGTAAGAGAGATAATACAGTATGTCTTTCTCTGTCTGACTTACTTCATTTAGCATAATGCCTCGAGTTCCACTCATGTTATCATAAATGGCAAGGTTTCATGTTTGTTGGCTGACTGCTATTCCACGGTGTCTGCATACCGCATCTGTTTCCTCCACTATTCCACCAACGGACACTTAGGTCGCTTCTGTCCTTGGCCATGGTAGATAACGGTGTAGGGAACTTTGGGGTGTATATATCTCTTCAAATTAGTTTTTGTTTTCTTCGGATAAATAAATAAGCAGAGGAGGAATTGCTGGGTCATATGGTATTTCTATTTTTAATTTTTTGAGGAACCTCCACCTGTTTTCCACATGGCTGCACTCACCAACAAGGCTGCACAAGAGGGTTCTCTCTTCTCCATATCCTCGCCAATGCTTGTTATTTCTTGTCTTTTTGATAATAGCAATTCTAGGTGTGAGGTGTTACTC
>NW_021900926.1:0-587 GCF_006229205.1 Suricata suricatta
CTCATTCAGATTCAGGTAATCAGTTAGAGGAAAAACATGAGAAGCAGGGAAGTTGTGTTTGTAATAGAGTCACTTTACTGCCAGGAGAGGAAAATTATTGCAGAAGTTAAAAAGGGAAAACCATCCTGGGATGAGTGGGAGTGATTCTGGAGGCTGAGCAGCGTTTAGAGCACTGCCTCCTATGGGGGACGGTGAAGGGCATCAGTGGGGAGAATGTTTAAGACGTCTCACTGCATAAAAAACTTCAGTTTACCCTTTGGGATTTTACTCAGTCACAACACATACTTTGTTCTCTTGAAACTATGTTAGATTCTGTTCCTTTGAAGAGACTCCAGGACCTCCAGAACCTGGGTTGTCTTTGGGGGCTGTGCTATGATCACCTGATAGTACTACCTCCTTGATTGGGATTCTCTTGATCTGCTGCAGCTGAGGCAGGTCTTCAGATGAGAAATATACAAAGGTTAGCAGTTGACTTGCCCCAGATCCTGCCTATAAGCAGCAGCTCATAAGAGGCATGCCCAAGGTTGTGAAGAGGAGGAGGAGCAAGGATTTCTCCTCTCCCCTTTAGATTCTGTGACTGGGCTTGA
>NW_021900927.1:0-587 GCF_006229205.1 Suricata suricatta
TATCAATGTATATTTGATTATGGAAAGTTTAAGCTCATAGTTTTTCATATATAAAATATGTATGACTTTTCTAACTGCTAGAATGCATTGATGAGTTACTGAGGAAAATACAAAGTGTATCTGATAGTTCAAGTTCAAACTGACTTTTAATTTAATGTAACAGATATGAATTCTAAGTAATATTGTTATTTGACCTCTATGAATTTTACTTCAATTATTTTTTCAAATAATTCTATTAATATAATAATAAATGACTTCTTTTCATGTTGTCTAGGTTCAATTCCTTTTGCCCATGAAATAAAGACACACTTTATTTTGTCCTTGGCTAATCCATAGATACTAAATTCACTAGGTAGAAACTTATTATGAAACATTTTACAAAATATTCTCTCCTTTAAACTATGAGCCTAATTATCATGTGAATATGGAGATTGTAAACACATATGCAGCAAGCTTCAAAACTTCTTGTATCTTTTATTGCTATGTTTACCAAATGTTTACTACCTCTCCCTTCCTTTGTACCTCTCAGGGCCACAGAGCCATAGAAGAGTATGATATGAAGAGAAGAAAAATGCATTCAAATAATA
>NW_021900928.1:0-587 GCF_006229205.1 Suricata suricatta
TAGCATAATACCCTCTAGGTCCATCCATGTTATCGCACATGGCAAGATCTTATTCTCTTTTATAGCTGACTATATATACATATATATGCCAAATCTTTATTTATTCATCTATCAGTGGACACTTGGGTTGCTTTCATATCTTGGCTATTGTAAATAATGCTGCAACAAACATAAATGTGCATATATCTTTTTGAATTAGTGTTTTCTTTCCCTTTGGTTAAGTATCCAGTAGTGAAATTACTGAATCATATCTTTCTATTTTTAATTTTTACGCATCTTACCTGTTCAGAATTGATCCAAAGAATATGAATTCTGAAAGGGATGGAAGCAAAAGCTGACAGTTTACTCTGCTTTGAATATTACTATGCACTTGACATCAGGGTCATTTTCTTGTACTCTGGTCTTCAAAATAAATGAAATCTTGAGTATCTACTTTAACCTAAGCCTCTTAGTAAAGAAATTTTGTCCCTAATTTTTGCTATGGTGATATCTGAAGATATGTGATCAAATCTGAATATGATCACCATGTGAAGCTGTTTGTCTATGAACACAATAATGTACACTTGGCAACCTTGGACATTCTGTGT
>NW_021900929.1:0-587 GCF_006229205.1 Suricata suricatta
CTGGCAGTTAATCAAAGTGACACAACCTTCCATTTCCTAACCTATTATAGATTTCCTAATTAACCATTTAAAAATGGCAACAGTCAAAAGCATTAAACCTTCACCGGCTCGAGCGCACCGTCTGTTTACCCAGCCACCTTTCTCCTAGACAGGCACCGCTACGAACCAGAAGGCAACGAGGCCTTGGAGGTGACAATCCAATTCAACTCTCTCTTGCGGAGGGTCCTCTCAGCAGGCAGTCACCACACGGTGATCACACACGACAACACGAAGTTGTCCTCGTTTTAAAACCGCAGGAACGTCTCATTATACTTGATGGCAGTTATTGTCAAGTAGTTCAATCAGCCTTACATAATTTTTATAAGAAACTTCAAGTATGCGTATTATTTCACCAACACAAACCTCAAAAATAAAAACAAAAAACCCCAACAGCCATGTGCTATCTCATTTGTATGAGACACGCCTACTGTCTGTCTGTCTGTCTCAGTGGTTAAAAACGTAATCCAGTTTTAGCACCCATCTACAAGAGTTAGACGTTAGTGACCATACATGGTGGTTTACTGGAAGGTAACAGTCTCGATACCCCT
>NW_021900930.1:0-587 GCF_006229205.1 Suricata suricatta
GCTGACCTGCTAAGTTTCTTTCATCCCCTGCAGCCCAGCAGGGTGGGCGTTTGGCCCCTTTGCTCTTTGAGGGGACTGAGGAAAAGACCAGCTCTTTGAGGGACCCAGACTCTAGTCTGTGTGTTCCTGGGTTCCAGTGCGCACAGGAGTCTAAAGCGTCTGTTATGTTCGTTCATTAACATTGCCCTTTGATGATTAATTTTCTGCAAGAATTCTTTTTATTCAAATTAACAACACATGGGACTTAAAAAGCCAATTAGTTGCAGGAGACACATGAGACCAGTAGTCCCGTCCCCTGCGCCGCTGAGTCCTGACCCCAGCACGCTCCGAGCCCAGGACGGCGCAGCTGTTCCTTCGGGCTAAGTTAACACGAGAGGCGCCCGCTGGTCTTTCTGGAGCCTCCAGGCCGGACATGTGCTGACTTCCCTCCTCGTGGGTTTTGCTTAAATCCCTGTAGTTTCTTCTGTTAATTTTTATCACAACAAAGTGAATATTCTCACAGCAGAGCCAACTGTGTATCACGATTATATTTCCCTTCTTTGTATAATTGTTTGTTTTTCCTGCAGTTAGTAATTGCCTTTTTTTTT
>NW_021900931.1:0-587 GCF_006229205.1 Suricata suricatta
GGGTGGCTCCTAGGTGGTTAAGCATCCAATTTTGTCTCAGGTCATGATCTCACAGTTCATAGTTCAAGCCCCGCACCAGGCTCTGTGCTGACTGCTCAGAACCTGGAGCCTGCTTCAGATTCTGTCTCCCTTTCTCTCTGCCCCCTCCTCTGCTCACACTCTGTCTCTATCTCAAACATAAAAAAACATTAAAAACTTTTTATAAATAAAATAAAATTATGTATTTTTTTTCTTGGCTAAACTTAACTGAAAATTCCTGGCATCTGACACAGCTGGACTCCATAGTAAAATTATGTAATCAGGAATTGGTCCCTCTCCATCTCTTAGGCAGGTTCTCCCACTTCAGGGGCAAAAATTACTATCAGAAATTCCAGGTCAGCAATCACAATAGAAAGACATTGCTTCTTTCACATTAATTCCATAAAGATCCTAGGATTAAGTCTCATTGGCTGGCTTGGATAACATGTTTATCCAAAAGTGTGCCAGACATATGAAATTCCCATTCTCTATGACTTTGGAGGGTAAGGGCAGCTCTATCCCAACCACATTGACCAAAAGAAGCACCATTCTTAAATAAAATAAATAAA
>NW_021900932.1:0-587 GCF_006229205.1 Suricata suricatta
CCCCCGCCTGCCCGGCTCCCTAAATGTGCAGGCGGTTCCCTCCGCGAAGGGAGAGAACTCGTGGTGGATCAGCCAGAGCAGGATGGAAACCACTTCAGGGGTGCCTGGGCGGCTCAGTCGGTTAAGCCTCCGACTTCAGCTCAGGTCATGATCTCATACTCTGGGTTCGAGCCCCGTGTCGGGCTCTGTGCTGACAGCTCAAAGCCTGGAGCCTGCTTCCGATTCTGTCTCCCTCTCTCTCTGCTTGTGCTCTGTCTCTTTCTCAAAAATAAACATTAAAAAATTCATGAAAGAAGAAAGAGAGAAACCATTCCAGTTTACTAGGAGACAGGCGGTGGCCGGCCCGACCCTGTTATCTTTGGGCTGCTTCACGGCAGGGCTCCAGCATGCCTGTGCGACCTGTGCGCAGCTGAGGGCTAACTAGATGCTTCCAGAACGGGGTGAAACATAATCCTGGTAGACAGTGCGCACGTCCAGGGAGAGGTTAACAGGGCTCTGCCCCTGCTCTGCCCACGCCTCGCCCCTGCTCTGCCCACGCCTCGCCCTGCTCTCTGGGCAGGGGCGAGGCGGGACTGGCCTCTGGGACG
>NW_021900933.1:0-587 GCF_006229205.1 Suricata suricatta
GATCATGTCATTCTTCCTCAAAAAACTCTATCAGTGGCTTCCCAATACACTGTGAATAAGAATCTCTCCTGTGAGGCCTCATACACATGCCCTCTCACACACACACACACACACACACACACACACACACACACACACACAGGTATCTATAAAATCCTACATGATCTGACTCCTGCCTCCACTCAGCCTCCATTGCATCCCTGCTCCTCCCATTCTCCAATGCTGGACTGCTTTCCAGTTCTTAGATGAGTCCTACCTGTACACGGCTGGGACTCTCAAACTCCAGGATGCATTCAAATCATTTGCATTTCTAACAAGTTCCCATGTGATGTGGATTCACTCTCAGGCTGCAATTTAAGTATCAATTCCTCAAATTTCCCAAGATGCTCAGGAAATCTTCCGGTTTCCACAGCACCCTGCACTCTTGCTTATTATCACATTCATGTTAAGTAATTTACCACCTTTCTTCTCTGCCAATCTCCACATTCCTTGAGGGTAGGGATTATGTTTCTCTTGTTAGTAGATGCTTCCCTAGTGCCTAACTCTATGCCTGCCACACAGTAGGTACACAAAAAATATTTGCTGAT
>NW_021900934.1:0-1343 GCF_006229205.1 Suricata suricatta
TATCACTGGAGTCAGAGTGAGCCCTGCAGCACTTGCTTTCTCTACTCAATGTTTGACCCAGTCATATCACGTACTTTGCTCTAAGAGTTGCAGGGTGGGGACAGTCAGGAGGGCACATATACAAACATGACACTATAAGAGAGATATGCACAGTGAACGCCCAGCATACATAAAAGGACAATTTGTGAAAAAGCAATTTGGGGAGTCTTCTTAAGCTATATGGCAGCCTTTAAGCAAATAAATTCAATTCAACAATATGTTTATATGTGGTAGTAGGAATTTGCGCTCAGTGAATTGTTAGGTGTTACAGATGGAAAAATGTATATAATACATGGTCTGTGCATCAAGGGCCTTTCCACCTGGTTAAGATGACATGAAAATCCATTAAGCAATGAATTACAGGCTGTTGCATTGTTGTTTAAGTGCCCAGTGAGTGGGACTGGCATTAAGTGTTGAAAGAGAACTCTACACAACAAGAAAGTCTAGACAAGATGAAGGTCAGACCATAGGTTTAGAAACAGGGACTGTAAAGACTGTAAGAGGAGATGGTTTTCCAAAGGAGGTGTAAGCATCTACCCCGTTCAAACTAGAGCGGTAAAGAATTAGGGCTGCAGCAGAGTTGACAAGAATAATAAGATTCCTGACCTTCAGAATCTTCCCTATCTATACCATGGATTTCCATCTGTCTTAGCAAAGATAAAAATATGAATTCTTTTGCAGTGCGGTATTATTTATCTGATATGTGTCATAATTTATAGTGTCTAATAAATATGAAACTATGGCCATTTGGGGTTCATTTTGGGGTAAATTTAAAATACTTGTATTATATCTATTTCTGTATGTGTGTATGTGTACGTATATCATATTTCTAAATATGAATATCCACATACACAACTATGAATATATTTACAGTTTTATCAAGTGCTATGAGTCTCTGGTATTGTGAATAATGTGCTGTTAGTCATATAAATACCACCCAGGGTTTAGAAGCCTCATAAATGTTACATAATCATTCTAAACATTTTAGTAGGAATGTTCAGTTTCCTTTGCTTTGCTAGCTCTTCATCCATATTCAGTTCTCATAAAAAATAGCATGTTTTTCCTGGTTGGATTCATAATTTCTTTCCTAGTGATTAATTATTTAATTTAATATCAGAACTTGGCAAGACCTTTAAGCATCCAGGAAGTTAAAATCATACACAGAAAATTATATTTTACTTTGTTATGAAGGCAGGTTTTATCTTTGTATGTTGGCTCTATTGCAACATTTATTAAAAGCCCGTTTTCCATTTTGAAAGAACGTGCAGATAAAGTTTTTTTATATTTTGGGGGCATCCTTTGAC
>NW_021900935.1:0-587 GCF_006229205.1 Suricata suricatta
GACATAGACATAAAATATGAGTGATAAACATTGTTCTTTTAAGCTGCTGCTATTTGGGGGTTATTTGTTACTAGATCATAACCTAGTCTGTCATGACTGATACATCCATCATCCCTGCCCTTGAGACTCTTAACTAATGTGGAAGGGAGGAAAAATATATCTACAAACACTTGCATAAATAATACTTACAAAAATGCTTAAAGGTACACATTCGAATCCTACAGAATAGGGATGCAGATGAAATGTTTATCAAAGGAGGAAAGATAAAAAGGCAACATGTACATAGAGAAAGCATTTCTAGGTGACATAGAGCCAGGTTAAGATACTTCAAAATATTCTGAAAATGGACCTTGAAGAAAGTTTTGAAAATGAAGAGCTAAGTGCTTCATGGGAGAGGCTGCACTAAGGATGTGACAGTCGTAGGAATTACAGTAAGAATTTCAAGAACTTTCTCACCAAGTTTCTATGTTCTCATCCTTTCTTTTGTTTTGTTTTGTTTGTTTTTAATATAACACAATTTATTTTTTCTAACATATGCAATTATTTTCCATCATTTACAATTCAGTAGTTACAATGACACTCCAAAC
>NW_021900936.1:0-587 GCF_006229205.1 Suricata suricatta
AGGATTTTTCATTTAGCTTGTCATTTGGAGAAGCAGAAAAATTCAAGTTCACTTTAGAATAGGAATAAGCTCATAACTGAGATGGCCAGAGTGGCTGCATTCTGGTACTAAGTCCTGCAGGAAGAATTTCATAGGGCATCAGCCTCTACACAGTAAAAGGATTATGGATTTTTGTGCCAGATATAGGAAAAAAAAAAAAACCCTTTTTATCTATCTTGACCAGAATAAATGAATTGGAGAACAAAGACAACCATTTCAGATAATTTGATGGACCAACAACATTTTATAGAACTGGAAGGAAATTTAAAGCATTTCAAGTGCTCAGTTTAAAGCTTAAGCCAATGATCTAGTTGAGGACACCCAGTGGTCAAATGACAGCATAGGAGGAAATTGTAGAACTAAGATTTGGGTCTTTAAGAATGAATGAGGGGGGAGGAGCCAAGATGGCAGAGAGGAAGGGAGCTCTGTAAACTTCGTCTGCCCCATTGATTGAGCTGAAAAGGACATTACTCTCATCTGCAAGAGCGGAAGGAGAAAATACGGACTCCAGAAGGAAGAGAACCTGAAGGATACCTGAGTGAGTGAGT
>NW_021900937.1:0-587 GCF_006229205.1 Suricata suricatta
CACATCTATGGTACAGTGGTGAGTTTTACAGAACCAATTTTTTTTTAACTTTTAAAATGTCTACCATGAAAGGCAAGAGAGGCATGCAATTAAAACAAATTACACCAATAATGATTATTTTCTGAAAAAAATTCTCCTGCTATTTCCAGTATCATACATCTCTTACAAAATGAAATCCAGGTTCCTTTGCATTCACTTGTTATCCATAGATTTTCTGCTTTTAATATCCTCCTGCAACAGGAAAGTTTTTCTGAATTTTTTCAATCCCTTGTCAAAGATCAAATCTGTGATATCAATCTTGAGCCATAGGTTATAGTTTATTCTAATGTCAAGTTTCCAGAATTTTGAGGCATTTAATTAAAAATAATTTCTATGTGATAGTCACTAGTGCATGGAAACACATACAGCCATACAAACATATCCACCAACCACATATATATCCTTTGGTGTAAGGTAAGAGACTGTGATTGTCATCTCTGGTGTGTCTGTGACTGTTTTCAATTCTTTACATTTCAACCCAATATATAATTTCCCACTTAGTTGCCTCACATAAGACATCAAATGCAAATCCTCAATTAAAAGTTATA
>NW_021900938.1:0-587 GCF_006229205.1 Suricata suricatta
CTCATTGCCAGCCTTTTCATAAGGGAGATGAAAATGGAAAAGTAAGCATATAACAAAAAAAACTAAAATAATTTTATACTCAAGTGAAACCTTGAGATAAATATGCGTGTGAGGAGTGAGGGCAATGGTTAGGTGGGAAAATAAAGGTCTGAGCAAAGCAGAATCTGTAATTCACCTCGGCAGAGATAAAGGAGGCTGAATCAAAATGCATCAGGCCCTTGAATACAGGAGGAAGCCAAGATGTGGACACGGGGCTGCGGTGCCGGGTGAGCATCCACGGCCAGGTTCTGCGTGGCTCTAGAGTGGTGGGAGTTGATATTCTCTAGCCAAGTAATATTAGAAAATCTGGAAAATTGTTCCAAAAGCAAGGAAGTTTCAAGGAGAAAAATTAATGTTTCTCAACAAAACAAAACAACAACATAACACAGGCACGTGAGTGTTTATGTACCTAAAGAAAATCATCCTACTGTGCTTATTGGCCATACTGGACACCTAGCAACCTTTCCTATGTTTCTACTTCTACTTCTAATGTAGCACTTTGATTTCGCACTGGAAAAATGATCCTTCCCCCACGGAATGCATCATGC
>NW_021900939.1:0-587 GCF_006229205.1 Suricata suricatta
ACTGGGAAATTAAATTTCTTGCATTTTGACTCAGTCCTAATCATGCCACAGGCCATGGGATTTATGGGGCTGTAAAGGCGCACATTGCAGGCTGGAGGCCTTGCTTCTGGCTTCTGGCCTGTGTCCTTGACAAGAGGCATCGTCCGGGAGCCTGGGGCTCTGCAGCCTGTTTGTTCAACAAACACACATGAGGCGCCCACTGTCCGCTGGGTGCTCGGGGTCCAGTGCTGAGCCTGACGCAGGGCTCGATGTCATGAACCATGAGATCATGACCTGAGCCGAAGTCGGAGGCTGCGGTCTGCCTTCTTGGTGTGTGCAGTTTCCTATGGAGGGAGGCATTGCCAAATGATTTCATAAATAATCACAGAATTTCCACCTCTGGTTAAGGGAGTGAGGGTTAAGGGAGTGAGGTTCAAGATGCATGACAAGGCCGTGTGGGCTGAATGGTGGTCTCCAAACAGATGTGTCCGTGTTCTAACTTCTGGAACCCGTGAGCATGACCTCATTTGGATAAAAAGGGTCTGTGCAGATGTAATTAAATGAAGGCTCTCAGGGAGCCTGGGGGCTCAGTCAGTCAGTTAAGTGTC
>NW_021900940.1:0-587 GCF_006229205.1 Suricata suricatta
CCCCTGCTCGGCTGGGGTGGCCGTGGGGGACGCCGGCCTGTTCCCTAAGGCGTCCGCACGGGGCGCATCTCCCTTTCGACTCCGTGTCGTCTCATTTGCTGGGATGCCGGCCGACTCTCTCCAAAAGCACCAGCTTTGTCCGCAGGTTGACATCAAGGGGAGGCAGCCGGGTCAGGTTCAGACTCAGCCCGGTGGTGCCAGCGACGCTGGCCAGGACGCGGTGCGTGTCCCTGTAGAGGGCCAGGCGCGCGGGGGCCGCCTCCATGAGGAGGTGCGTGTAGGCCAGCATGCGCCTCGACCCGGGCTGCACGTCCTCCTCCTTCTCGTACCTGCAAGGGAGGAACGTGGCCTTGCACCCGTGGCCCCACGCTGGCTCCTGGTGTCCGGGTGCCCCCGGGGAGCCCACACGTGGCCGCTGTGCGGAGCGCCGCCGCCTGCGGTCACCGACAGCGGGAACACACCTCCAGGCACTGTTGACTTCCAGAAACCGAGACACGCCGGTCTGGGCGGCAGCCACGTCGATGTGCACGACGACATCTGTGGAGGACCACGTGCGCGGTCAGAGCGGCGAGCTGGGGGCCCTCCAG
>NW_021900941.1:0-587 GCF_006229205.1 Suricata suricatta
CATACTAAGACATTCTCCAACTTTAAAACTCTAAGATTTTACAACTTTTATAATTTGAGGAAGATATAAACTTAATCTGAGAAAGATAAACATGACTCAGATCATTTTAAAACTCTTTTTATTGGAAGTCTTCAGAGAGCATTTCTTTCTTCAATGAGAAAAATATAAAGTTACAAAAATGTCTTTCCTGATTTTCACTCTTTTCTTCCTCTTCGCATACCTCCAAACTTTTTTTCATCTTACTCTTTTCTCCACTTTTGTTTGATGCACTTGGAGTCATTGTACTTAGTAGTCTTTGACCCAACAATCTGGGATATCATTTTCCTGTGCTGGTGTTGATGACAGAAAGACTCTTCGGGGAAGAGAGGCTGTGACGTGGACCCAGACGTAGAATGGGAAGCATTCTAAGAAGAACATTGGAATCAATATGGCTCTTCCTTATGTGTGTTATGTAACAAAATGATTTAGCATCAAAAAGACAATCATGACATTTTTATACTCTTTGAATCCTAGGATTATTATAATCTCTATTATCATGAATAAATACATGAAAAATGGCATTCCTAATAATATGAAAGTTCATCTAG
>NW_021900942.1:0-587 GCF_006229205.1 Suricata suricatta
GAATCTCAGACAGGCTCCAGGCTCTGAGCTGTCAGCACAGAACCAGTCGCGGGGCTCAAACCCACGAACCACGAGATCATGACCTGAACCGAAGTTAGATGCTTAACCAACTGAGCCACCCAGGCGCCCCTACAATTACTTTTAAAAATGAATTCTAGTCTCTTAACCTTGCCTAAGTTTTAAAACATTAAAAGCTATCAACTGCACAAATCCCAGCAATAATTCTTTAAACCCTCTTTTCTCAGGGGCACCTGGGTGGCTCAGTCTGGCTTCAGCTCAGGTCATGATCTCACAGTTGGTGGGTTCGAGACCCATGGTCGGACTTCGTGCTGCCGGCTCAGAGCCTGGAGCCTGCTTTGGATTCTGTGTCTCCCTCTCTCTCTCTCTTTCTCTCTCTCTCTCTCTCTCTCTCTCTCTCTCTGCCCCACCCCCTGCACTCACTCTCTCTCTCTCTCTCACTTTCTAAAATGCACAGACATTAAAACAATTTAAACCTCTTTCCTTAGGTATACAATTGTATATAACACCTCCTAAGGCTCCAAACCTCCACCAACCACACATCCTCCCAAGAAAGAAAGACAAATGCT
>NW_021900943.1:0-587 GCF_006229205.1 Suricata suricatta
GGAAGGAAGTGGTACCATTTTTCAAATACTGAAAGAAAATAACTACTGCTGACCTCTAATCTTACTTCTACCCAATCAAAATACCCTTCAGGAATGCAAAATGATAAATCAGGATGTTCTGAGACAAAAAAAAAAAAAACCTAACAAAACGTGTCATCAGAAGGCTCGTCTTAAAGAATTGCTATGGGAAGTTCTAAACAAATTAAAAGAAATAATTTCCTTCAAATATCAGGAAGGGAAAAAAGAACCTGGTGATCAAAAATAGTAAATAAAATAGTCTTCTTTCTCCCCATGAGATTTCTATATTGATGGCTTCAGGCAAAATTTATAACACTGTGTATGTGGCTCTAAATGTAGTTAGAGGAAATATTTAATATAATTATATTTTGTTTGGAAGAGGGTAAAGGGACATAAAGGGAAATAAAGGTTGTAGATTTCACTGAAACTCATAAAAAAGATACCAGTAAGCTGTGATAAGCTATGTATATGTAATATCCAGAACCACTGCTCAAAATGCTATACAAGAAGATACATTCAAAAATGTTATGGAGAAATCAAAATGTAATCTAACCCAGAAGGAAAGGCAA
>NW_021900944.1:0-587 GCF_006229205.1 Suricata suricatta
ACTCTTAAATATAGAGAACAAATTGAGGGTTGATGGGGGTGGGGGAGAGGGGAATATGGGTGATGGGCATTGAGGAAGGCACCTGTTGGGATGAGCATTGGGTGTTGTATGTAAACGATGAACCACGGGAATCTACCCCTAAAACTAAGAGCACACTGTACACTCTGTATGTTAGCCAGTTTGACAATAAATCATATTTTAAAAAATAAACAAATAATTAAAAAGACAGTCTCTGTCTTTAAAAAACGGATTAAGTTTTATAGGGAAAATATCTACATAAGTATGAAAGACAAAACAGAATGCAGTAAGGGACAAGTGAACAGTTTATAAGCAAAGATGAAGTCTTTTCTAACAAGGTAGAAGAAATAGTATCTAAAGTAGCCAGATAGTAAGACAAATTTCATTGATCAAACAAAATTATAGTACCTAGCCAAAGAAAGAAACCTTTAAAAATAGAGTTCAAAACAGACACATAGACCAATGGAATAGAATAGAGAACCCAGAACTGGGCCCACATTGTATGGCCAGTTAATTTTTGACAAAGCAGGAAAGAGTATCCGATGGAAAAATGACTGCCTCTTTAGCAG
>NW_021900945.1:0-1343 GCF_006229205.1 Suricata suricatta
GTGTGCGGGCCCCTTAAGGGCCTGCTCCCGCAGGCAGGCGTGTGGAGGCTTCAGGTGGAGAAGGGCCAAGGGGCTTGGCCACCAGCCAGAGTGCAGGCACGGACGCAGTGGCCACAGCTGGCCTAGCGCCCCTCCAGCCCTCCGGGACACCTGAGATGAGGCCTCAGGGGACACACTGCAGACAGGAGCCACGCCGGCTGTGCCCACCCGAATCACTGCCGCACACGAATGTGAGCACGTACCAGGGTGGCAGTCTCAAGCCGCTCATTTTGGAGGTGATTTGCTAAGCAACAGCGGGCAACAGAAGCCCTGCGTCACCTTCCCTGACATGAGCGTGCACACCCAGCGGCGTCCTTCTCAAGTTCTCAGCGTGCAGCCACACTCACACAGCCAGCTGTGCACTGGTCACCACCCGGGCCCGGGACTCGGCAGCGAAGAGGGCCCAGTCCCCGTTCTCCAGAGCTCACACTGCAGCGGGGGGCTGGGGGAGGGGGGCCAGGCCAGACAACAAACCAATTTCTGTGTCAGGCAGCCCCAAGAGCAACAGAGAAACGGGAAGCTAGGTCAGGGTGCTACCACACCCAGAACAGTCAGTCTCTTGCTCCAGGGATATTTAAGTGCAGACCTTGGGGAGAAGGGCAGACAAAGATCTAGGGGTAGAACATACCAGGCCAAAGAACCAGCAAGAGCAAGAGCCCGGAGACCGAAACACGCCAGCGAGGAGGAGGGGAAGGGTCTGGGGCAGGACGGTGGAAGCAAAGAGAGGAAGAGAGAAGAGGGAAGGACCAGACTATGTGGGGCTGGGAGGGGGAATGTATGCAAGGAAGCCCGAGGGCCAGAGGGGACATGACCCAGCTTCTACGTTCCGCACCCCCGGCCCCCGGCAATCCCAGGACATGCCAAAGACCAGCCCCCACCGGGGAGCAGGTGGGCTCTCCTTTGTCTACCTTTCTTGGAGACGAAAATGAGCTTGTCACTCTTGAACAATGGCCAGGCTGGACCAGGAAGTGCACGCGGCTGCCATCACAGGTGGTCTTTTTAAAACACACTCTAATGGCACCTCGTGAGCATGCCACCTAAGGAACCTGATCTAGAGACAAGCCAACCCTGTCTGAAGACTTTTTTGAAGGGGGACTTTTTTGGCCTTAATTGAGCCTGAAAATAAACAATATAGTAATGCTGTGCTGGGTAAAGCCACTCTGAAACACAGGCCCGCAGTGCATTTGGTAAATGGAACGCAGAAGTGACAGCCCTCTAGGAGGACGTGTGGCACCTGGGTTGACCACGGACCACGGGTGCCTTTCTCATTACACATCACTGCTCATTTCAGTCACTCATTCATG
>NW_021900946.1:0-587 GCF_006229205.1 Suricata suricatta
TACCTGTCAAAGTTAAAAGCAAGAAAATCTGTGATATTGCTTTATTCTAGGGACCAATGCTAGGGTTTATTATTTTTTTATTGTTGCAAAAATATTTAATGTTAAATTTACCACCTTAACCCTTTTTAAGTGTATAGTTTAGTAGTGTTAGGTGTATTTATTCACATTACTGTACAACAGATCTCTAGAACTTTTTCATCTTGCAAATCTGAAACTCTATACCTACTGCACTCCGATTTCTCCTCCTCTTTCCTCCTGGCCTTTTGGCACCCATCGTTTTACTTTTTGTTTCTATGATTTTGACTACTTTAGATATTCCATTCGAAGGAGACCATACAATGTTTGTCTTTTGTGCCTGGCTTATTTGGCTTAGCATAATGTCCTCAAATTTATCCATTTTGGAGCATGTGATAGGATTTTCTGTTTTCTTTTAAGGCTGTATAATATTCAATGATGTACCATATTTTATTTATCCTTTCATCTGTCGACAGACATTTGGGTTGATTCTGCCTCTTGGCTCTTGTGAATAGAGCTAAATGTGAAGGGGATTACTTAATCTGTTTATGCCATAGAATGATTTTGAAGAG
>NW_021900947.1:0-587 GCF_006229205.1 Suricata suricatta
TTAAAATAAAATAAAAAACTCTTCACATTCAAGCACACTCTTTAAAAAAAAAAAAAAGAGGGAGCACCTGACTGGCTTAGTCTGTAGAGCACGTGACTCTTGATCTCTGGGGTTGCGTAGAACTTACTTAAAAATAAATTTAAAAATAAATGAATAAATAAAAAATAATTGCGGGACCAGATTTGACCCACTGAGAATCAAGCTTGGATCATTATGGTCCCTCTGGTCTTTTCCCCATAAGTCTGTTTGGGATTAATTTCTGTTACAGTCAAGAGAGTCCTGACTAAGGCAAACATGTGTATTTGGTAAGGTATCTCATTATTGTTAAAGATAAAACTAAGGCATATTAAAAGTTTTAAGACCTTATTTGAGCAAAAATCAATTCCAATCAGGCAGTGCCAACCAAACCTGAAGTGATAAGAAGTGCTCCGCTGAGAGGAACCGGGAGAAAGACTTTTATAGAGAAAAGGCAGAAGCAACGCAAGGAAATTATTTGATTGGCTATAGCTTAAATATTTGCCTTATTTAGAAAGTCTAGTTGGCTTTTTGCGATTGGTTATCCTTAGATTTTGTTTCCTTAACCTTGA
>NW_021900948.1:0-587 GCF_006229205.1 Suricata suricatta
TAGGTCATCGTCAAGCAGTTTGATTTAATGGGAATCCCCACGAGGAACTCACATAGTGAGAAACGGCTCTTCTGCTAGAAAAGAATGGTGAGAACATTCCCCCCTTTCAGGCAAGAATGGGACTGGGCCACAAGAATTGGTCACGTTTCCTGTTGATTTCCTCTTACTGCTGTTGACACGCATCATCCAAACCAGCATCTAGGCCGTGCTCTGAGCCAGGCTGGATCTACCTGTCCATTCTGCAGTCTGTGCTAAGTCTGAGTGTTTAAAGGAAAATCGGCCACTTCTCACTTTTTCCTGGCTCTGCCAGTCCTGATTTTGGGCTTTTTAATAGGCGTCCATAATAAGATCATCGATCAAAACACAGAAACACTAAGTGCATCTAAATGTAAGAATTCTTACTGATGAGGGTAATAATACAAAGGAAACAAGTTCTAATTTTGACTCCCCATGGATGATGGGCCTTGGGTCTTAAAATATGCCTCCTGCAGAAGGCTAGACTCTTGGTCCTGGGAACACCTTGGAGACCTACCTCAAACACCTTTCTCTTTCTCAGCAAAAGCCTGGGTCTGAAGCAAGGACCGGGG
>NW_021900949.1:0-587 GCF_006229205.1 Suricata suricatta
CTCTACTACAAAGCTGTCATCTTCAAGACAGTATGGTATTGGCACAAAAACAGACACATAGACCAATGGAATAGAATAGAGAACCCAGAAATGGGCCCACAAATGTATGGCCAATTAATTTTTGACAAAGCAGGAAAGAGTATCCCAAGAAAAAAGACTGCCTCTTTAGCAGGTGGTGCTAGGAGAACTGGACAGCAACTGCAGAAGAATGAAACTAGACCACTTTCTTACGCCATACACAAAATTTAACTCAAAATGGCTGAAGGACCTGAATGTGAGACAGGAAATCATCAAAGCCCTCGAGGAGAAAGTAGAAAAAACCTCCTAGACCTCCACTGCAGCAATTTCCTACTTGACACATCCCCAAAGGCAAGGGAAATGAAAGCAAAACTGAACTCCTAGGACCTGATCAAGATAAAAAGCTTCTGCACTGCACAGGAAACAATCAAGAAAACTAATAGGCAACTGACAGAATGGGAAAAGATAGTTGCAAATAACATATCAGATAAAGGGCTAGTATCTAAAATCTACAAGGAACTCACCAAACTTCACACCCACAAAACAAATAACCCAGTGAAGAAATGGGC
>NW_021900950.1:0-587 GCF_006229205.1 Suricata suricatta
TCAGGCTATCCCGACCTGCAACACACCCCTGGGGGGTGAAAGCACCATCTAAACGGGACACAGCAGAGTTGTGCTGGGGCTGGGAGGCTGCATGGAGGGACACACCTCTGGTGCAGTGTTGGCAAGGAATCACAATTCCCTCCATCCCTCCACTCCTCTATCCCTCACATAAAATTCATTGCAGACCCGCCAGTACCAGTACAAAGAAAAATCAGAAACTGTTCCTGTTTTCAAGGGGCTCACAGGTTAGCACAGGAGACAGACAAGGGCCTCAGAGGATCCACAATGCAAAGGAGGGCTGTGGTGTCTGCTGCAGGTGAGGGGCTGGTGGCTATGTGGAGGCTGGTGCTCAAAAAGCCTTGACAGAGAAAGCTCTCTTACTTTTTTTTTTATTTGAGAGAGACAGAGAGAGCATGAGTAGGGGAAAAGGCAGAGGGAGAGAAAGAATCTAAAACAGCCTCTATGCCTACACGGGGGACCTACTCAACGTTTGACTTGGGGCTCGACCCCACAACCCTGGAATCATGACCTGAGCTGAAATCAAGTGTTGGATGCTCAATCAACTGAGCCACCCAGGTGCCTGTTCA
>NW_021900951.1:0-587 GCF_006229205.1 Suricata suricatta
GGATTAAATCTCCTTTTCAAAGTCATTCACCAGGAAGGACGGGAGGGTAGAGTTTTTCTCAGTCCTTTAGGGAAAGTCCAAAAATGCCTTCCTGCAATCTTTTTTTTTAAATGTTTTTTATTTATTTTTGAGAGACAGAAAGAGACAGCGCAAGCAGAGGAGGATCAGAGAGAGAGGGAGACACAGAACCTGAAGCAGGCTCCAGGCTCTGAGCTAGCTGTCAGCACAGAGCCCGATGCGGGGCTTAAACCCACGAACCCGAGATCACGACCTGAGCCGAAGCCGGAAGCTTAACTGACTGAGCCACCCAGGCGCCATGCCTTCCTGCAATCTAACCGCATTTTTAAAGGAAACATCTGGCTTTATGGTCTTTTCTAGTTTCGTTTATTTATTTTTGTTTTAACTTCAAAAAAAAACCCCCAAAGCTCAATGAATAATTATGCCTTTCCTGTTAGGTCTTAATAAAATGAAAACAGTTTCGATCCTGGAACCCTGCACTGTAAAACAATAATACTGACTGACTACTGGGAATTTTGGTGACGCCGAGATGCTGCACTGTATTTCTGAGACTAGAGTGTATGATGACT
>NW_021900952.1:0-587 GCF_006229205.1 Suricata suricatta
AAAAAAATTTTTTTAATGTTTTACTTTTGAGAGAGAGAGAGACAGTGTGAACAGGGGAGGGACACAGAGAGAGAGGGAGACAAAGAATCTGAAGATAAGCTCCAGAATCTGAGCTGTCAGCACAGAGCCTGACACAGGGCTTGAACCCACGAACCGCGAGATCATGACCTGAGCCAAAGTCAGACGCTCAACCGACTGAGACACCCAGATGCTATTTGATTTTTTGACAGTAACCATCCTAATGGGTGTGAAGTGGTATCTTGTAATTTGATTTGCATTCCCTAATGATTAGTGATGCTGAATATTTTTTCATGTACTTAGTGGATATATGTATATCTTTTCTGGAGAAATTATTGGGATATAATTTACATAAAATAAAATGCACTCATTTTAAGGGTTCAGTTTAAAGAATTTTGACACATGTACATCTACGTAACCACCACCCGAATCAAGATTCAGAACCTTTCTATTACCTCAAAATGCTACTTCACATTCTTTGGCAGCCACTTTCCTCCCATCCCTGGCCTCAGGCAACTACTGTGCTTTCTGTCATTATAGATTAGTTTTACTGTCCTAGGATTCCACTT
>NW_021900953.1:0-587 GCF_006229205.1 Suricata suricatta
GGGAAGATTTGTGTCAATTCAGGGAAATAACCAAGTCATTCAGGGAATTCCTCTGGCTCAATTCTTAAGAGATTTGGGAATCTCAGCTTAGATATCCTCTGAAACCAAGATTTGAGGTATAAGATTTAGTGGAAAGAACAGCTCTCAGACCGGCTGTAATTCTTAAATTCCTAAAGGATCTTCTGAACATTTTCTTTTGTTTCTTCAATCATCTTTAGAGGGAAATAGTGTAGACCAAGAACTGAGAATCTATTCTCTGAAGTCAACCATGTGGATTCAACACCTTGCTCTACCACTTATTATCCATGCATACTTGGACAATTTCCTTAACTTCCCTGAGCCTTGGTTTCCTCATCTACAAAATGGGATCATAATAATAACTACCTCAAGGAGTCATTGAATGAATTAGGGAAATCGGTGTCTGGCATAGAGTTGTGAATACTTCAGGAAGAGGGAAGATCGGGAGGGTGATATTGACAGGCTATGATGCTTGGAACAATTTTAAGTAGAGATTCTACAATAGCAATGGGGATCCAAGAGAACAGATGGTTCCAGACTCCGACCTTGCAGGTGGTGAGACAGACCAA
>NW_021900954.1:0-587 GCF_006229205.1 Suricata suricatta
GGGGGACTGGAAACGGAATTTATGATTGATGGAGCCTCTGTGAGGCGGCCTCCAGCGAACCCCCGTAGTCCAGGGTTTGAGGAACTTCGGGTTGGTGAACACATGCGTGCAGGGAGGGTGATGCACCCAAACTGCGCAGGGACAGGTGCTCCTGCGCTCAGGACCCTCCCCGACTTCACCTGATATACCTACCGCTGCACCTGGCTGTTCACCAGTGTCCTTTATCATTAAAAAAAAATTTTTTTTAACATTTATTATTGAGAGACAGAGAGAGACAGAGCATGAGCCGGGGAGGGGAAGACACAGAATCTGAAGCAGGTTCCAGGCTACGAGCTGTCAGCACAGAGCCTGATGCGGGGCTCGAACTCAAAAACTGCTAGATTATGACCTGAGCCAAAGTTGGACGCTTAACCGACTGAGCCACCCAGGTACCCCCTTCATCATTTCTTTAACAAACTTGAAGGAAGTGTTCCCTGTGAGCTGCTCTAGCAAATAAATGGTAATGGTAATCTTGGATTTATAACAGATGAGTCAGAAGCACAATCAACAACAACCTGGACTTGCACTTGGCATTGGAAGGAGGGGGG
>NW_021900955.1:0-587 GCF_006229205.1 Suricata suricatta
AGGACCCTTTTAATTTTTTTAAGGAGTCTGTTGTTATACTAATATTTATTAATTTATTTTTTGTTAATATGTATGTTTGATTCATAATTTCTGAGCAAGCAGTTCATCAAGTAATGATATGACAAAGTACTCAAGTAGAATTCCATTGGCTTTTTGCAGTACTTCAGATACCTCTCCATGGTTATCTTTGGAGACCCTGCGGGTCTGGAGGCACTAGTGTGGTTAACATAGATATCAGAGATGCTTCACTCTGAAGCATAGATACTTGTTGGTTTTTTTGTTTTTTGTTTTTTGAGAGAGTGTGTGTATCCACATGGGATAGCTTGGGAGGGGCAGAGAAAGAGAGGGGGAAAGTGGATTCCAAGGAGGCTCCACATTCCTCCTGGAGCTAGTTGTTAGGCTAGCTCTCATAAACCCTGAGATCATCAACAGAGCTGAAATCAAGAGTCAGACCGCTTAACCAACTCAGTCACCCAGCACCTTGGTTGTTGATGGTCTTACTGTCTCTTTTAACCTTTTCTGTTTGTTTGTTTAACTTACATGGATTTTCATTCAGCAGTAGCTTCTCTCTTTTACCTTATTTTGTC
>NW_021900956.1:0-1343 GCF_006229205.1 Suricata suricatta
CACTTTTTTATGATCTTAAACATGCTTTTTGAAATTTAAAAGTTTGAAAGTCCAAAATTTTAAGTATTATATTTTATTGCAATGAAAAGAACTAACCTTCTATTTTCTTTTGTTTTCAGCAAAATGGGAAACCACATTTTTACGATAAGCCAATTGTTGAATCCTTTGAGGAAGCACCTCTTCATGTTATGGTTTTCACTTACTTGGGATATGGACTTGGAACCCTATTTGGCTATTTCAGAGACTTTCTGAGGAACTCCGGAATAGAAAAGTGCAATGCAGCTGTAGAGCGAGAAGAACAAAAAGTATGTATGTGTACATCCTTGGATCTTTGTCAATGCATGTTCTTCTGTTAAGTGTTCTCAGAAGTGGTGATACATGTACAGATCCTAAAAAAAAGTGATGCACTCAGAAACCATTCAGGGTAAATTCTATTCATCTCCATCCATAAACCCCATATACCTGTATGTTGGACTTGGTTTTTTCACAAGTATTTTATTAAGTAACTACTATTTGCTAGATACTGAACTAAGGGTTTTCTCAGACATTATTGTATTTAATTTTTATAACAATCCCATGAGATAGGTATTAAAATACCAATTTTTAAAGTTTATTTGTTTTTGAAGGAGAGAGAGACAGAGTGCGAGCAGGGGAGGGACAGAAAGAGGGAGACACAGAATCCAAAGCAGGCTCCAGGCTCTGAGCTGTCAGCACAGAGCCCAACTTGGGACTCAAACTCACAGACTGGGAGATCATGACCTGAGCTGAAGTCGGATGCTTATCTTACTGAGTTACCCAGTTGCCCCTAAAATACCATTGTAAAGAAATGAAAGACTCAACATATAAGAGTAAGGGCATTTGGATAGGACTGTCTGCTGATCTTCTCATTGCAAGATGAGTATTCTTTATGTTCTATCCCAGAATAGAAAAGTTTGCCCAAGTAAAACATGAAACTTTAAGTGCATTTAAGTCAATGTTTCTCAACTAGAGTACCATTTGACATTTTGGATTGGATAATTCTTTGATGTGAGAGGCTGCCTTGTGCATTGTAAGATTTTTAACAGCATCCCAGGCCTCTATTCATATAAGTGAATTAGCATTCTACCACACACTTTGACAATCAAACATGCTTGCAAACATTGCCAAATGCATCATAAAGTGCAAAAACATGCCAGTTTAGAACCACTAATCTAGATACTTTTGGTAAGTTAGCCCACAGGAGTCTACAGAGCTAACAGGACAACCTGGAAAATATTCAGAGATCTGCAAAGAGCCTGGATTTTCCTAACATGTGTTCTAAATTGGTTCAAATAATTTATGATGCCCTGAATTTCTTTTCTCTA
>NW_021900957.1:0-587 GCF_006229205.1 Suricata suricatta
ATAGATAGATAGATAAACAGACAGCCTCTTTGACTCCTGGGAGGTAAAACAGTATATTATACGTGATTGGCCCATTTTATCCATTAAGTCCTTAGAACAAAAAAATATCAAAATACTTAAAGATTGAATTAATTATTTTAATAATTAATAAAAAACAAATTAACTGAAGGGGGAAGTCAAGTCCACAGTTAAGCAGGTATGAGAGTTGAAAAAAAACAATAATCCATATTCATCAATGAAATCCAGCTATGCCCCCAAGGATTTTGTTTACTTAGACTTGAATTCCCTCGTCTTTGAATTTCCAGACACACCAAATAAACTGAAGAGTTTAGAAATTCTAAACTGAAATGATATGAAAGGATCCCTTTTTCCTAAGTGACTTTTAAAATTTGAGTATTTTGAGACCCTTCGTGGGACACACAGAACATATCCGAAACTTGTCATCATCTGCCGGTCCTACACAGAGCAGATCGATGAAAGACTCACAACTCCCATGACAGCAAGGTCATGTGCACGTGCATGTCATCTTCTCCCCTGGACTTGGGCTGAGGCCACTGCCTCAGAAAGCACAGGTGCCCCAAGGCTCC
>NW_021900958.1:0-587 GCF_006229205.1 Suricata suricatta
ACTAGGTGTTTCTTTTTTTCATCAATATGCAACCTCCCATCTCAAATTCTCATTGTCTTGGTGGTTTTTCAATGCCTTCAAGTAGTTATTATTATTTTTTAAAATATATGCAGTTTTCCTAATTGCTCTGGGCCAGAGAGTTTATGATATAAACACTAATCTGCTATAGCTTGAAATAGTAGTTTTCCATTTTTATTTCAGTGTTTTATTCTGTTTCATGGTGATCATTATTTTTTTATTTTTTTGTATTCTGAGAACACTAAGCAAATGAAGCAAAAAGTTTTTCTCTGGTTCTTGAGCTAATTCTTTTTTTTCAGAATTATCTATTTTAATTTGGGATCAGAGTTTTTTTGGTGTGTGTGATGCATTTTAACATGTTCTTATCATTGGGCATTTCTACTTACTCATCACTGCATTTGAAGATGTATTTAGGCTCAGTATTCCCTTCTGGCTAAAGAGAGTTGGTGGTTATTAGCCTCCCTCACTGTCCAATGGTACATTGTTTGCTAACCTCATTTCAGGACTGCAACCTGAAGATCTGGTTGATGTAGAAAATACCTTGCTTACTTTGAAATTCCCAGAAGTCA
>NW_021900959.1:0-587 GCF_006229205.1 Suricata suricatta
AGTCACATAATGGGGCTCCTGTCTTTTGGGATTTTTCATTTGATCTCTGACAGGTTGGCCATCTGATCTTTCTGGTTATAATTACAGTTTAGCTCTGTTCATTGATTTGAATGTCACAGAGTGTGCCTTCTCCATCTGGTCAGACCCCTGGGAAATTTTATTCAGAAGTTAGCTAGTTAATGATCAAGTATAGTTTCCCCTTTTGAAGCAAGACGTGCTGAGCGTTACATTTGATGCTCCTTTTGAAGTGAATATAGGTGAAAATATGAAGATTCTGCTCTATCAGTGCCTATGATTTTTCCATATTATAAACTTAAAGAGCCTGCATTTATTTATAATTATATAAATAAAAATATTTTAAAGTAAAAACAGCCTTACCTCATACTCGGTATTGTTAAATAAACATGTTCTTGGTTCTGAAAAATAAATACATTATTTTATCCTAAAATAAACATGATAATTTTGTTTTTATTTATAAACTAGAAATTGTATATGGAATCATATTTGTTCAACCAATTAAATGTTCCTTCCCACAATACCATCATCTCCCTTTAATAAATTCATTATATTCATAACTATTAATTCTG
>NW_021900960.1:0-587 GCF_006229205.1 Suricata suricatta
CCATAGCTTCACCATGGGAAGAGTGTTTGCTCCACACTTTCAGGCACAGCTACAATTATTGTTTTTGCATAGTGATCTGCAGCTAAGAATGAAGGGAACTATTTCAGAGCCTAGGGTTTAATGGGTTTGCATGTTTTCTGCTTGTTCTCTTGAACTTCTGCCACTCTGTGTAAAGAACACGCTAGTCTAATAAAAATGAGAGACCCTAGAAGCACAGCCATTTCAGGTGACATAACAGACTAGCAAACACTTCTCCCTCCTCAGCTAGGTCCCAGAGAAATTTAGATGAACCCAGCCTATATGATAGCCAAATACCAGTAAACCACAGATGTGAAAATATTAGTAAATATTTTTTAAGCACTGGGTTTTCAGTTGCTGATAAGCAACAACAACAAATAATATAGTCTGTATAGTAAATTTGAAGGATTTCATATACCTTGTGGACAAAGGATAGATGTGACTAAGAAATTTAACCTTTGAATTCACTTTAAGCTCCATTAGTGGTAGAGGCTAAACCTCTCCTGTGTCTTATGGACTCTGTATATTTTTGCATATAAGCCTCCCTCTAAATTCCGTTGAAGGAGTTA
>NW_021900961.1:0-587 GCF_006229205.1 Suricata suricatta
CCTGCCTTGAACTCTGGGTCTGCCTCTCTTTCTGCCCCTCCCCTGCTCATTCATGCTCGCTCGCTCCCTCACGCATGCTCTCTCTCTCTCTTCTGTCTCTCTCAAAAATAAACAAGTATCCAGGAACCTGAAAATAGATAGCATTTCCTTTCATACAGTTTCTAAAACTCTCAATACGAGGCACCTGGGTGGCTCAGTCAGTTGACCATCCAACTTTAAATCAGGTCATTATCCCATGGTTCATAGGTTCAAGCCCCGAGTCAGGTTCTGTGCTGAGAGCTCAGAGCCTGGTGCCTGTTTCAGATTCTGTGTCTCCCTCTCTCTCTGCCCCTCCCCTGCTTGCACTCTGTCTCTCTCTCTCAGAAATAAACATTTAAAAAAAGTACACTCTCATTTTAGCTGTCTCCAATGATTAATTGGTATCAGTAACCTAGAATGGCTTTCCTTTCTGTTTCTTGACACATCTCACCCCCCTGAATTCCACGTTCATAGACAAGGAACATCTTTTTTTTTTCTATGTTATTTTTTTTCCGTTTATTTATTTATTTTTTTAACATATGCAATTATTTTCCATCATTTACACTACA
>NW_021900962.1:0-587 GCF_006229205.1 Suricata suricatta
ATGAATGGGGAAGGGGCAGAATGAGAAGGGGAGACAGAATCTGAAGCAGGCTGTAGAGCCTGATGTGGGGCTCAAACTCACAGACCTCAAGGTCATAACCTGAGCTGAAGTCAGATACTTAACCGACTGAGTCACCCTGGCATCCTGAATTTCTAGATGACCCCATTACCGAAATGCTGGTATCCAGGTACCACTCTCTGATGGTCCCAAGACCAACTTGAAAATGCTTGTGGAAATCCAAAGTATGAAGCATGGAAGAGACTATGACTAAAGCCCAAGGGGAGCATTGTTGGGGAAGCATTGTTGAGAGAGCAACTGGTTCTGTACACAGAAATGAGAAATGCGCACAGAACATATGACATTTAAGAGGTTACATTAAGAAAGTTTCCAACGGCCAGAGGGAAGTGGGAAAGAAAGACTACCTGACTCAAACTACGATATTTGAAATATTTATTTCATAACTATTTGAAATAATTCTTTCATCTAAAGAAGGAAAGTGCCATTAGTACTATGATATTTTACCTAAAAAAACCACAATGTTTTTTCATAATTATGAAAAAGGTATGGAAGATTGTTAAAATGGCATA
>NW_021900963.1:0-587 GCF_006229205.1 Suricata suricatta
GGGGGGGCCTCGCTGCTCCAAGCCCCCTCTTCTTGCGGTGCAGCGCAGGCACCATTAGCCGGGTCGTGCACACCCACTCGGAGGCCTGACTTCTGTGAGTTTGGAAGGAGAGTTGCGCTGGCTGCTGGGAGAGGGAGCCCGGCTGGGAGGACAGCCCCGAGGGCGCTGGGCGGGGCCGGGCGGGCCGGGCCAGGAAGAGAAGCCAGGGCCCGTTCTTAACCCCTCGGCCAGAACCGGTACCTCCACACCGGGCTCCTCTGGGAAGTCAGACGCATCCCGCCAACGACACGGCCCACGGGGAAGCAATAACAGCAGTAAACAAAAGCTCATTTTCCAAACTCAACATGCTGCAAGTTTTCCTGATAACTGCAGGCCATTCCTCCGTGTCCCGAGCAAAGTGACTGCGCAAGGACACGGACTCAGCTCCAGCATCTGCCACCGCGGCCCCGTGCCGAAGGCCACGCCAGCCAGCAGATCACGGAGGAGGCGGGCAAGGACAGAGCCGGCCCACGGCAGGGAGGAAACTGGGAAGGGGACCCCAACCAGGGAGGCCACGGAAGGGGCACGCATGATGATCTGCACGTTCT
>NW_021900964.1:0-587 GCF_006229205.1 Suricata suricatta
TCATTTAAAAAATGAACCCACTTTTGTTCATTCAATAATAGCCAAACTTGGAGGACTTGTGGTTCACTCCCATTGAGTGTCCCTTTTACAGATGGATATGCTGAGGCTCAGAGAAGGGGTGTGCCCTACTGATGGCTGCACAGTTTGTCCTCGAGGTCGCCCAGGTGGGAGCTCAGCTCCTCACATATCCTGCAGGCTGTCTGACTCCTCTCTGAGCTCCCAGGTGGAGTGCAAAACCAAAGTTGGCCTGAGAGAACCGTCTTCTTCTGAGCCTTTTTCTGTTCCTATCTCTCCACATGTTGGTCTTTCTCTTTCTCCCCCACATCCCCACAGACTCTCATTCTCACTCCCATAAACCATTTCCCCTCTCCCTGCCCCACCTCACTCAGGTATCATAACACACAAAAGTCCTTTTGTTTCCAGAGATAGTAAAATCTCCCTCACAGACCTTGCCCTCCAGCTGGGGCCCACTCCCTGCCTGGCCAGAGAGCACGCCATTCAAAGACCTGGATGGAAAACCAGCCCCTTTCCCTAGAGCCCTTGCATCATGCTGGATGGAGTTATTATGCCCAGATTTTAATATTGCC
>NW_021900965.1:0-587 GCF_006229205.1 Suricata suricatta
ATCCTTCTAATCTCTATTATGTGACATCCTACTTAATAGATGTATTAATAACACCAGAAACATTTATTAACATATTTATATATCTTACAATGTGTGTATAGATATATAAGAGAAAGAAAAATAAGCAATGAAAAAATCCTTTACTTTCCTCAATTTCCTATTATTAACTTGCATTAGTGGTTTTTTAATCAGAAAAAGAAATGATTTAAAAAATTCTATCACACCAAGCCCACTAATTTTATTTCCTTAAAAAGTTACAATGAGAGGTTGTATATAAGTCCCCTGGTCCATTTGACTGTTCAACTCAATTAGAAAATCATCTCTTGGAAGCAAACAAACAGAACTGGTCTATCTAGAAATGAAACCACATAAACAATGTACAGGAAGTTGTTCAAAACTGACCACAATTATTCTTATCCGGGGTCACTTAATAACTCTCAATTTTTGGGTGTTTACTGTATCCAGGACACTCTGAGCACTTGATGTGGTTTCTCTTGAAATCTCACAGGAGTCCAATAAGACAATGAGTATTATTAACCCCATTTTCCAGATTGGCCTGTTGAGGCCCTTAAAAATTGAGGGCTTTG
>NW_021900966.1:0-587 GCF_006229205.1 Suricata suricatta
GCAAGGGAAGGAAGGGGAGAAAGGTGCCGAGGGTGGGAGAGGGGTGCGGAGGGGGGTGAGGGCAGGGGAGTGCGGGGCGGAGGGCCGGGCGGAGTGGAGAGCGGGAGAGAGGGGCGGAGGGAAGGGAGAGAGGGAAGGGAGAGAGGGGAGGAGGGCGTAGAGGGTGGGAGGGGGGCAGAGGGGAGGGAAAAAGGGGGCGGGGTTGAAAAAGAAACCGGTATTCTATTACGGTTCTGTAGGGTGGCGGTGGTGGACGGCTCCAGTTCGCAGTAGGAGACCTACTAGAGCTTATTTAATGAACTTCTTAAAAGCATATATCCTTTTTGATGCTGCTGTGAACGGAACTGTTTTTAATTTTATTTTTGATTGTTCATTGCAAGTGTATAAAAATACAATACAATACAATACAATACAATACAATACAATACAGTAAGAGTGCCTGGTTGACTTAGTCAGTAGAGCCTACTGACTCTTGATCTCAGGTTTGTGAATTGAAGCCCCACGTTGGGCACAGAGCCTACCTTTAAAAAATTGATCTGGGGCGCCTGGGTGGCTCAGTCGGTTAGGCCTCCGACTTCGGCTCAGGT
>NW_021900967.1:0-1343 GCF_006229205.1 Suricata suricatta
GGGCATTTAGGTTATTTTCACATTTTTGCTATTACAAATAATGCTACTATGAGTACAAACATGCAGATTTTTGTGTGGATGTATTTCGAATATATTTTGAGTGTATACACCTAAAAGTGAAATTGTAGAGTCACATGGTAACTGTGTATTTAACAAATGACCTGCCAAACTTTCCATAACGGATGCACTATTTTACTTTCCCACCAGCAATGTATAACTTCTGAGTTCTTCACTTCCTGTGAACAGTTTTTCTTTTCTTTTTATTTTATCCATCCTAATGAGGGTGAAATTGTGGGTCTTGTTTGCTTTTCCCCAATGGCGAATGAGCATCGTTTCATGTGCTTATTGGGCATTTGTATACTTTTAGAGAAATGTCTGTTTAAATTATTCTCATTTTTAAATTGGGTTTTTTGGGCCATTTTTATTGTTGAGTTGAGAGGTTTCTATATATAGTCTTGATACAAGTCCCCTATAGATATTTGATTTGCAAATAGTTACTCCAATTTTGCAGGTTATCTTTTTGCTTTCTTGATAGTGTCCTTTGAAACACATATTTTAAATTTTGATACATTCTAATTTATTAATTTTTCCTTGATTCTTTGTGCTTTAGGTGTCCTATTTAAGAAACCACTACCTAATCTAAGGCCATAAAGATACTATGCTTTCTTCTAAGAGTTTAATGGTTTTATATTTTACATTTAGGTCTATGGTCCATTTTTAGTTAATTTTTTTAAGTTTATTTATTTCAAGAGAAAGCATAAGTGGGGAAGGGCAGAGAGAATTCAAAGCAGGCTCTGCACTATCAACAGTTCCAGACCAATGTGGGGCCCGAACTCAAGTACCACGAGATCATGACCTGAGCTGAAATCAAGAGTTGGGCACCCAACTGACTGAGCCACGCAGGCACCCACCCCTTAGTTAATCTTGGTATATGGTGTGAGATAGGGGTCAAAAGCCATTCTTTTGCTTGTGGTTGTCCAGTTACACCAGGACCATTTGTTGAAAAATTATTTTTTTCTCCATTGAATTATCTTTGTAACCTTATCAAAAATAAGTTAATAATAAATGTAAGGGTTTATTTCTAGACTCTCAATTCTAGTCCACTGATCTAAATGTCTGTCCCTGTGCCATTACCACCCGGGAAGAGTACAAGCAAAGGCAAGAGGCAAGAGAACAGCATCAGAAAGGTTGTTAGCAATGGGAACGCACTAAGCACCCCACAGGGAGAGTCTCAGAGAGCATGAAGCAAGCTTTAATGAGACCATTCTAGATGCTAACAAGTACTACAAGAAGATTTCCAGATGCATTATGAGAAGGGGATTGGAGACTGGAGGGGAAGAGAT
>NW_021900968.1:0-587 GCF_006229205.1 Suricata suricatta
GCTGCTCTGCGATCTGGGGGTTGTTACACCAGGTAACGCTCCTATCCTGACTGAGCCCAGGAGCCGGAGGGGCCCGCGCGGCAGTGTGGCATCTACTGAGCCCTGCACACGCCAGGGCCGGCCTCCTCTCGGGGCTTCCGCGAGCCGCCAGAGCCAACAGGAAGTTCTGTGAGTCAGAAAGGAAGGAGCGCTGTGCTTCTCATCTCACGACCTTGAGCTTCTCAGAGGTTAGCTGACCTAAAACACACATCGATTTTAAACAGCAAAAGCCTAAAATAAGCTGACTGGAGATTATTAAAATATGGCTCTGTTTGGCTTATATATAAAAACATATTTAGCACATCTCAACCAACACCACGTGTGTAGAGAGCACTAAAAACCAGCTCTCCACCTGCTTACTCACTTATCCTGGCCCATCTCCGGCCCTTCATTGCAGAACGCCTACCAGATGCTGTCTGGCTAACAGGCACTATCCAAATCCCCAACACAGTGGGAAAACGGCACGAAACTTCCCAGATCAGACTTCAGGAAGTCCAGAGCTCTGAACTCTGTTAAGAAAGATGTCTGGGAGCCTGGAAGGCTCAGTC
>NW_021900969.1:0-587 GCF_006229205.1 Suricata suricatta
CTTGAGGGGAAGAGCACTGGGTGTTGTATGGAAAACAATTTGACAATAAAATATTATGGAAAAAAAAAAAGAAAGTAATGGCCTTATGAAGAAGAGATCATGTTGTGCCTTGAAATGCAGTGTCCCTTGTTCCCCAGAATCTGGCACTTCAGGGATTTCTCCTATGTGTGTTACATGAACCCTTCTCTTGTGTCTTGGCTGCTTTTGCCTTTGGCCCATTTGTCTTCAGTGGTAGTCTTTACCTACTGTGGGTAGTATTTGATCCCTGTGGTGTTAGTGGACCAATCTCAGGCTGCCTTGGGCTTGAGTTGATTCAAAGCAGACATTTGTAGTAGCACAAAAATCCAGGGTGCTTTCCCTGTGTTGTCCACGGAGAAGTTTTCATTGATAGGTAGGGCCTGCAATCACACCAACTATCTCCACAGCTGACTGGTGTATGTGGACATCTTCTCCTCACTCCAGGGCTGGAGCCACTTTGGAGTGGTCCTGGCCCCTTTCAGGTTACTTACAGACTTCCAGGCTTGTAGTCTCAGTTTGAATGGGCTCCAACCAAGAGCATGTTGGAAGGGGGTGAGTTGAGCAGTGCC
>NW_021900970.1:0-587 GCF_006229205.1 Suricata suricatta
GGACAGTGGATGAGATCCAGAGGTGGACCCTACCCCACTGGGTGTGAATGGCGTTTACACTTGCACGTGAATTCAGCATTCATTGCGAGTTAGAGTTACGGGCCAGGGACACGATTTGGTTAGTGAATCTGGTCTGTGGCAGGAACTAGTAGATGTATGTGTGCACTCCCTTGTGTTCGTTGCATAAAATACTGTTTAAATTATGAGAATAGAGCTTCCTTTCTGCTTTGACGTGTTCCTATCAAATATGGTCACGATGTCGAACTGGGCTTTCTATTTGCACAAGAAGGAGTGACTTCTGGGTAAAGTTAGAAGAATATTTACAACAACAACAAAACACATTTATCTACGTAACGTGTGATTACTGCGTGCTGACCACAGCAAGGCGCTGGGGGAAATAATGCATCGGGAGATCCATTATGCTCCCTCATAAGGTTTCCAGTGTTGTAAAATTAATGGATGCTAAAAATGAGCCCAACACAAGTACTTAACTTCAAACTAACGAATGCTAAGAAGACAAGGGGCCTGGTGTCCCAAGAGGGAGAAACGAGGCACCCGGCTCTCACTGAGAGATTCTGAAGGGCTCT
>NW_021900971.1:0-587 GCF_006229205.1 Suricata suricatta
GGGATGGCCATCCTGGAGTGTTTCCCTTCTAACAAAGAGAGTCCCGGTTTCAGGCGTTGATCCCCTGGAAATACTGGCCAGGTAAGGAGTGGAAGGGCGCCGATAGTTGCTAGGGCAAATTGTTATGATAGAAAAACTTACTGCAGGTAGATCTCAGTAGCAGAAGCTTTGTTTGGTAGGTGGCTCCTGGATTAATTAAGTCCCCCCAATAAATCTATGTATCAATTGCTGTCTTTGCGTCCTTTCTTTGGCCCCACTGACCATCACCTATCCTAGGCTTAGAGTCTGCTGGGGTGCAGCTGCACCTCAGGAGAGCCAAGATTTTTAACATTTCCTATTTACCATTTTGACACTGGGTCAGGGTAGGGGAGCATTTATGTCTTTATATAAATTGGATTTAATATGGGCAGCATCATTGTCATTTTTTAATGTTTATTTTTGAGAGAGAGAGAGACAAAGTGTGAGCAAGGAAGGGGCAGAAAGAAAGGGAGACACAGAATCTGAAGCCGGTTCCAGGCTCTGAGCTGTCAGCACAGAGCCTTACACCACCATGAGATCATGACTTGAGCAGAAGTTGGATGTTTAAC
>NW_021900972.1:0-587 GCF_006229205.1 Suricata suricatta
GAAGGGGTGGGAGACCAGAGAGGTTATATCCACAGAACTACTCTGCCAACATTCTGGAGGCAAGAGAACAGCTTTCCAGGAAACCTGCGGGTCCACATAGCCACAACCTTCCCTGGTCTCAGCATTTAGGACATTGAGAAAGTTTCAGAGGACATGCAGCTTGTCCCTGAAGGCCTGATTTCCTGGAAAGTACTTGCAGAAGATGGTTTCATCTGCCCTGAACCTGTTTGGGTCTACTCAGGTGTCTACACGTCTGGACTCGTGTGCAGGGCGAGAACCAGACAGGCCATCCAGAGAGCATTTCTAGGTTTGTCTCTTGAGAGGAGACAAGATAACAACTCAGGTTTTCTGTTACATTTATCTTATCAAAGGGACAAAGTTTGTACGAACCACTTTCACCTGAAGATACTTGATGCAGTTTCAGGGTCACTCTGAAATGCTGGCCTTGCTTGACCCTCCCTACCCGTTCTCCTAATACCCCATCTCTCCTACTGTACTCTCTCTGCTTAATCCCATTACCAGAGTCTCAGAAAACAATTCAGTCACAATAAACTCAGGAAGCTCTTAAGCTAAATTCCCTTCTTTGC
>NW_021900973.1:0-587 GCF_006229205.1 Suricata suricatta
CTCTCTCTCTCTCTCTCTCTCTAGCTCAAAAAATGAATAAACAAATAATTTTTTTGAATAAAAATAGAAAAAAGAAGCAAGACTGTGTACTTTTTGTTATGTTGTTAGAATGTTTTAAAGACCACTTGCAAGTAATTAGCATTCTAAAATGCAGGTACTAGAAGAGCTCCTGACCTTTGTTCTGGGGAGCCAGTCCTCACGGGAGGTGGGGTGTGGGAAGGGGGGGTGCGCTAGAGGCTACCATCGCCAGCAGAGAGATAAATGTGCGGGCCAGTGTGGCCAGGGAAGCGCCACGTGATCCTGAGCTCAGGTTCCTCAGCCTGCTGAGGAAGTCATGCTTGGATTTACCTGCTTCCTGCGGCTGCGAGTTCTCTGTTCCAACCCAGCAAGGCTCTTGCTTGCCAGTTGGCTACACTGAACAAAGCTGATTACATTTCAGGAACTTGCCCTGTCCAATAAACTTTCCAGCCCAGGCTTCAGTATAAACAAAGAAACTAGGCTTGTATTCAACTGAGTCTGAAGCACAGTTGGGGTAGTAAGGCCTGGCAAGTGCCTCCCAGTGAAGTCATGCCTTCTCCATGCTCCAG
>NW_021900974.1:0-587 GCF_006229205.1 Suricata suricatta
AAAAAGTATCCCTTTATATTGAATATTCTAACACAGAAACACCATATACATTTATATTTGTGTATTTATATTCTGATTTTATCTAAAATGTAAAAGGAAGATGAAAAATGAAATGTGTTTCCTAGTATAGTAACTTCTAATTTATTCAGCATCATAATGAAAGAGAATTTGCCAAGTGATAAAAGCTTACCTCTTCAAGTTCTAGAATTGTAAATAATTTTTATGTCTTTAGGAAGGAAAATTTTAATAAATTATACTGCATATATTAGTATGTAGCAAGAGAAGTTCTTAAGTGGAATATTTTGGCCTTAAACTGCACTTCTATTGAAGAGTCATCTTAAACATCATGAGGTTATATTAAGCAAAGAACCTCATTATCTCTTATCACGTAGGTTTATTAACAAAAAATAAAGTATGTTTGAAGTGGAAACTGAGGCAGGTCCAGTGAGCTGCATGCCCCTGACCCATATGTCCTTATATCCCGAATGCCATATATTTCTTTTACACAGAGTGTCAGGTCTCTGAGAATAGGGCCTATGTCTTCCATTTCTCTGTGTCAATTTTATTGTGTTTCCATGGGTACAGAA
>NW_021900975.1:0-587 GCF_006229205.1 Suricata suricatta
GGGATGGCCATCCTGGAGTGTTTCCCTTCTAACAAAGAGAGTCCCGGTTTCAGGCGTTGATCCCCTGGAAATACTGGCCAGGTAAGGAGCGGAAGGGCGCCGATAGTTGCTAGGGCAAATTGTTATGATAGAAAAACTTACTGCAGGTAGATCTCAGTAGCAGAAGCTTTGTTTGGTAGGTGGCTCCTGGATTAATTAAGTCCCCCCAATAAATCTATGTATCAATTGCTGTCTTTGCGTCCTTTCTTTGGCCCCACTGACCATCACCTATCCTAGGCTTAGAGTCTGCTGGGGTGCAGCTGCACCTCAGGAGAGCCAAGATTTTTAACATTTCCTATTTACCACTTTGACACTGGGTCAGGGTAGGGGAGCATTTATGTCTTTATATAAACTGGATTTAATATGGGCAGCATCATTGTCATTTTTTAATGTTTATTTTTGAGAGAGAGAGAGACAAAGTGTGAGCAAGGAAGGGGCAGAAAGAAAGGGAGACACAGAATCTGAAGCCGGTTCCAGGCTCTGAGCTGTCAGCACAGAGCCTTACACCACCATGAGATCATGACTTGAGCAGAAGTTGGATGTTTAAC
>NW_021900976.1:0-587 GCF_006229205.1 Suricata suricatta
CAAGTGGAAGTTATTCCAAGAATTGCCTGAATCATTAACTTAAAAAAATATCTGTTGTTAAGTTCTGCTTCCCTTTTGCCATAGAGTATACTGGGGACTATGGAAGGACTGGATATGGAGATGGCTTGACTAGTAATATGTGTTTGCACCTTCAATAGGGGGGGCTTGAAAGTTGCTCCTCCGTTTTAGTTATGCAGACAATTATTACCAAAGCTGAATGAAGTAGATGTGTCTGCTGTGTTGGCACTTCTGTGAGATCCGTGCTTTTCAAAGCAGGGACTACCTTGTTCAGTTAAGACCTTGCCATGTGAGGGACCAATAGTCCTGTTCTCCTTTTTTGTTTGTGATGAACTTGGGTTGTGAGCTTTGTCCGTTTTTAATTATGACGTAGGTTTAATGCTCAGAAATTTCTCACTAGTTAAAACTCAGAGTCTTTACAGTAATTTCCCAACAACAACAACATCCAAAAAATGCAGTATTAGTTATGGGCCAGGAAAGGTCACCAAAGTTTGTAGAAACGTCAGACATCCCAGAAAAGTTTAAGTATATTCAAGGTAGCCAGTTATTTCACGTGAAATTTGAGTACC
>NW_021900977.1:0-587 GCF_006229205.1 Suricata suricatta
TTGTAACCCCAACATGTATATGGAAGCATCAGAACACAATCTCTTTATTAACTCAGAGAAAACAAAATGTTTACATCTAAAAAGTAGAATCCTTAGCATTTGATTTAACAAAGTGAGACTTGGAAGTGGTAAGGGGAATGGATAGAGGTTTCTTTCCTTCAAACAATAATATTTTTATCTGAATCAAACTATTTTATTCACCATATGGTGTAACATGCTGTGCTGCTTATGGCAGTAGGATTAGAGTCATTACATGATTTAGTAGATTCAAATTTCAGGGATTTTGATTTGTTTACACATTCTCTAGAATCTCACTTCTAACCACTTGGGAAAACAAACCAAGAGTGTTCAAGTGATGCCTGGGGAACAAAATGTACCATTTGATATTGGGAAGGAAACTGTGGTGTCATGCCTATGAACGGAAAGAATATCAAGGTGAAGCAATTCCCAGCATCATCAAAGGTTGCAGAGAAGTCAAGTATCCGAGGATGTCACCTGGAGTACCCTCACTGGCTCTCACTCTAGCCTGGAAAACTACTATAGGTTGTTCAAGAAATATCCCCAGTCACTTCCTTTGTGAAATGTCC
>NW_021900978.1:0-1343 GCF_006229205.1 Suricata suricatta
AAGAATAAAATACCAGGTTGGAGAAACATGAAGATGCCAGATAAAGGTGGGAAGAAATGGTCAGTATTCGGGAGGAAATTGACAGTATGTATGGGAAAGCTAGGCTTTGAGGAACTTGAAATCTCAGAATATATCTCAAGTCATAAATATTGTAGGTTTGATAATTCCTTTTAGTGAATCGTAGAAAGAAACTAGATAAAACTGGTCAATATATGAAGAAGACATACAAAGAGCCTCCTGTTTCCAGCCAAGGTGAAGTAAAATAACTAGATTCATTCTTCTGCCTTAAACAAATAAATACTGGATAAAAAATATAAAAACACTTTTCTTTTCAAATATTCAATAACAGCTAACAGAAAAAACATTGAACAATGATAGAAGGTAAACCGAATGAAGGGATCCCTCAGATTGGCCTAGGATTCTGCCCATGGGTTTTCTGGTTTATAGCACTTGGAAGAGGAGCATTAGTGAAGCCCAGAAGTCACTTTAAGTTGAAATGATAAAGCTGAAATTTCAGGAGGAACAAAAATCTAGTGTTTGCCAGGCAGAGAACAGACAAGGGAGAGGTGTAGGATTAGGAGCAACGGAGATCTAGAGCAATTGGAACAGTTAATTGGATCCTCCCTTAAGGCCTCCAGAAGGGAATGCAGCTCTGCTGATGCTTTCATGTTTGGCCAGTGACACTTGCTTTAGACTTTAGACCTCTAAAATGTTACAACATGAAGTGTGTGTTGTTTTAAGAGACAGAATTTGTGCAATGTGTTACAGCAGTAATAGGAAACTAATAAAAGAGGCTAACATTTCAAAACACATGGTAAATCAGCCTATAGTGGTACTGGCATCAGAACCCCCAAAAATGAGTAATGAAACAGAGAAGATTCATCAAAGAGACCATTAGTAACTGACTTTTAACAAAAGTTCTAAGACGATTCACTGGTGGACAAATAGTATTGTCAACAAATTGTGCTGAAATATTATTTAGCTATCTGGATGGAAAGGAAGTAAAATACAGATGTCAACATTTATCACATTATATACTTTTAACTGTGTGCAGTTCACTGTATGTTAGGATCTCAATGAAACACTGAAACTATCTCGTCCTCAGTAACTGTCTAACTTTTCATAATCTGTGTTTACTAGTGGCGTTAATTCAAGGCTATATACTTCCTCTTTTCTGTATCTGGAATGTTTTTCCTCTGAGATAGTTGCATGTCTTACTCTTTCACTTTATGTAAGTCTTCTTGTCAAATGGCACCTTCAGTAAGAGCCTGTCCCTGCCCAGCAGGCCACTGTGTTTGGAGCAGACTGCCACAGTGGAACAAGATAATAGTAGAGATGATCCA
>NW_021900979.1:0-587 GCF_006229205.1 Suricata suricatta
AGGTTTCCAGCCCCGGGTCGGGTGGGGGTGGGGTAAGCAAGATGTCACAGCATCTCCAGCCAAAGCCCTAAACTCACTCTAACTGCCCTTGCTGGGGGCGCATGACTTCCTGAACCAGTCGCTGGCCAGGAAGAGCCTTGTGCTGGCTGACTTAGGCCTGCAGCGTGTGCTCACCCCAATTCTGAGGGACTGGAGGTGAGAAGGCACCCAAGATTAGGGCTGTTGCTGGTAGAAGGGGGGGTGGCTGTCAGGATGCCTTTGTTCCACACCTGTTGTGTGCCACACTCATTCTTTCAGTGAGTTTCACGGCATGCCTGTCTACATGAGGTCTGAGGAGCCCCTCTTGTAGAAAAGGAAGGTTCAGAAAAGGAAGAAGGTTTGCCTGAAGTCACACAGCAAATCACAAATTTACTTATGGACGCCCAGCCTGCTTTGGGTGGGGGAAGGGAGGCTAGGTACCAGTTAAAAGTTAGTGCAAGAGGAGAAAACAAAGAGGCAACGCAAAAGAGAAATTCCACAGAGAGTACATTATACTCTGCACAGGGACTTTTGCTCAAACTCTGGGGAATAAGGATCTCTCTCTCTCT
>NW_021900980.1:0-587 GCF_006229205.1 Suricata suricatta
GAAAACATTTCTTTTTCTGCCAGAACAGATGAGATTCGTCATTAGGAGAATGGATTTGACCTTGTAAAGTGGACCAAAGCAATTAACAAACAAACCCCTTTGGGGCAGATGCCTTTATCCTACTCTTCCAGCAGAAACATTTTTTTTAATTCACTCAGAGTTACATTGCAAAGACTGTGGAATCTGCTCACCTGAAAAGGATCCAAACTGTGGGATAAGAAATCATCTCTAAGAGATAAGAAAATAAATCTCTTCCATGCAAAGAGAATTTCATGGACACTTACAAACATCATATAGATTTAACCCATAGCTAATATACATCAATTATCAATTATCAATTATCAATAAGTCATATTGATCAGAAATCATTAAAGAGATCCATAAAGCCAACTTGATGGCAATGTATAAACCAAAACTAAAGATAAGCATTAAAACCTATTGTAAAATGGTGGTAAACTCCATTTGAGGACAATGTATAATATCTAAGGAAAAGATCTACCGCATTTTGCATCCCTCTCCCCAGCTCATTAATTATTTATCACTTTCCTAATTCATGGTTTCTTTTCTGTAGCTTCTTTATCCGACTC
>NW_021900981.1:0-587 GCF_006229205.1 Suricata suricatta
ATATATATACACACTTCATTTAAGTTCTCCAACCCTGCAGGGAGGGATGATTCCTTAGATTAAGGAACAGGAAACTGAGGCTCAGAATGGTTAAGTTACTTGCTTTAGGTGGTGCAGCTAGTAGGTAAGATGAGCCAAGGATTTGAACCCCAGTTCATTTATGGCTCTAGGGTCTCTGCTTTTATCTCAACGTAAGCCGTCACATTTACCTAGTCTCCATGACTTCCCTTTTCCACAATAGCCCTGCGGATCAAGAACTGTGACTTCCAGGCAGCAAAAAACAATGAGGAGCACTACACCAAGGCCATCAGCTCCCAGGACCTCTTTGTGAGGAGAGGGAAGCCCTTCACCATCATCCTGCACTTCCAGGCTCCAGTCCACACATTTTTGTCTACCCTGAAGAAGGTAGCCCTCATTGCACAAACTGGTAAGTGGGGAAGGCCTAGAACCCTTTGGTGAAAGGATTGGGGGGGTTCTTCCTCCAGCACCTTCTCAGGGAACAAAGGGGCAAATGATCCATGCTGCCCTGAACCTCAGGAAGTCCTGCCCACCTGGAAGTGCTCTTGAGAGGAGGAGATAATGTGCCT
>NW_021900982.1:0-587 GCF_006229205.1 Suricata suricatta
AAAATATATTTAAAAGCTCATACCACTCAATAAAAAATTAAATAACCTAATTTAAAAATGGGCAAAGGATTTACATGGACACTTCTCCAAAGGAGACATACACAAATGGCCAATAAGTATATGAAAAAATGCTCAACACAGTTAGCTATTTAGGAAAATGCAAATCAAAACCACAATAGATACTAAATACCACTACACGTCCATTAGAATGGTAACTATTTTAAAAAACAAGAAATAACAAATATTGGCAAGGATGTACAGACATCAGTTAACTGTCGCCAGTTGCTCTTGAAATGTAAAATGGGGCAACTATTTTGGAAGATAGTTTGGCCTTTCTTTATAATGTTAAACATAGTTACCGTATGATCCAGGAGTTCTACCACTAAGCATATACTCATGAAAACTGAAAACATATGTCCACACAAAGACTTCTGTACCAATGTTTATAGCAGCATTATTCATAATAGCTATAAAGTGGAGACGACCTAAAAACACATCATCTGACGATTGGTAACTAAAATGTGGTGTATACATAAAATGCAACATTATTCAGTAATAAAAGAGGTGAAGTACAGGTACATGTGAAC
>NW_021900983.1:0-587 GCF_006229205.1 Suricata suricatta
ACTCTTAAATATAGAGAACAAATTGAGGGTTGATGGGGGTGGGGGAGAGGGGAATATGGGTGATGGGCATTGAGGAAGGCACCTGTTGGGATGAGCATTGGGTGTTGTATGTAAACGATGAACCACGGGAATCTACCCCTAAAACTAAGAGCACACTGTACACTCTGTATGTTAGCCAGTTTGACAATAAATCATATTTAAAAAAATAAACAAATAATTAAAAAGACAGTCTCTGTCTTTAAAAAACGGATTAAGTTTTATAGGGAAAATATCTACATAAGTATGAAAGACAAAACAGAATGCAGTAAGGGACAAGTGAACAGTTTATAAGCAAAGATGAAGTCTTTTCTAACAAGGTAGAAGAAATAGTATCTAAAGTAGCCAGATAGTAAGACAAATTTCATTGATCAAACAAAATTATAGTACCTAGCCAAAGAAAGAAACCTTTAAAAATAGAGTTCAAAACAGACACATAGGCCAATGGAATAGAATAGAGAACCCAGAACTGGGCCCACATTGTATGGCCAGTTAATTTTTGACAAAGCAGGAAAGAGTATCCGATGGAAAAATGACTGCCTCTTTAGCAG
>NW_021900984.1:0-587 GCF_006229205.1 Suricata suricatta
CTCATTCAGATTCAGGTAATCAGTTAGAGGAAAAACATGAGAAGCAGGGAAGTTGTGTTTGTAATAGAGTCACTTTACTGCCAGGAGAGGAAAATTATTGCAGAAGTTAAAAAGGGAAAACCATCCTGGGATGAGTGGGAGTGATTCTGGAGGCTGAGCAGCGTTTAGAGCACTGCCTCCTACGGGGGACGGTGAAGGGCATCAGTGGGGAGAATGTTTAAGACGTCTCACTGCATAAAAAACTTCAGTTTACCCTTTGGGATTTTACTCAGTCACAACACATACTTTGTTCTCTTGAAACTATGTTAGATTCTGTTCCTTTGAAGAGACTCCAGGACCTCCAGAACCTGGGTTGTCTTTGGGGGCTGTGCTATGATCACCTGATAGTACTACCTCCTTGATTGGGATTCTCTTGATCTGCTGCAGCTGAGGCAGGTCTTCAGATGAGAAATATACAAAGGTTAGCAGTTGACTTGCCCCAGATCCTGTCTATAAGCAGCAGCTCATAAGAGGCATGCCCAAGGTTGTGAAGAGGAGGAGGAGCAAGGATTTCTCCTCTCCCCTTTAGATTCTGTGACTGGGCTTGA
>NW_021900985.1:0-587 GCF_006229205.1 Suricata suricatta
ATTTTGGATATTAGCAACTACCAAATATGCAGTTATTGTTTGTTGAGCGTGAGCCCCATGCAGCACCCCTGAATGGGAATTACAGGAACAGTCCACAGGACCGTGCTCTGGGACAGCAAAGCGTTTTCATTTTGTGGTGCATTCCTCAGACATTCTGGCAAAGGGACCTGTGCTGACCTCCCTACATTGGGACAGACTTCCTCGCTGGGTTAAGTCTATGGGAAAATTCCTCTTCCCTGGGATGGGAATGTGACCCTGTGACTGGACGTCCATTACAGCCAGGGAGTGCGGGTGCACCTGCAGGGCCCCCCTCCTTGTAGGGGGACTAGGATCCCGCCTCTGCAAATCCACCCTGCTCAGGCCCCGCACCGCAGCTGGGCTCCCTCCTACCGGCCACTGCCGAAGGGCCGTGCACCTGCATGCTATTAGGACTGGCAGACGCCCACAGCCTCTCAGGCGGTGGCTGCACGCTGGTGACACATTGCAATGGATGAGCTCCTCCCCAGATCACTATTCCCTCTGTACAGAAGAGTGTGGGACTCCCAGGGGCCACAGGAGCATGATGTGTCCAAACCACACCGGGCAGC
>NW_021900986.1:0-587 GCF_006229205.1 Suricata suricatta
ATCCTCTCTCCTCGCCCCTGCTCCCACCATCCTACTTTCTGTCTATAAATTTGGCTACTCACAGGGGCACCTGGGTGGCTCAGTTGGTTAAGCGTCCGACTTCAGCTCAGGTCATGATCCCACGGTTCGTGAGTTCAAGGCCCGCATCGGGCTCTGTGCTGACAGCTCGGAGCCTGGAGCCTGCTTTGGATCCTGTGTCTCCCTCTCTCTTTGCCCCTCCCCCACTCACGCTGTCTCTTTCTCTCTCAAAAAATAAGTGACCATTAAATAAAAGTTTAAAAGAATTGGCTACTCACATAATGGAGTCCTAGGTATTTGTCATTTTGTTATTTAGCATCATCCTCAAGGTTAATCCGGGCCGTAGCCCGTGTCAGAGTTCCCTTCTGTTTTAGGGCTGAATACTATTCCAGTGTATGGACGTACCACATTGTGCGTATCCATTCATCTGTTGGTGGACCCTCAGGTTGCTTCTGCTTTTTGGTGATTGTGAATGCTGCTGCTGTGAACATGGGTGTATAAATAGATCTTCTGGACCCTGCTTTCAACTCTCCTGCCTGTGCGCTGGATCACGTGGGGATTCTTTAAGT
>NW_021900987.1:0-587 GCF_006229205.1 Suricata suricatta
TCATTTAAAAAATGAACCCACTTTTGTTCATTCAATAATAGCCAAACTTGGAGGACTTGTGGTTCACTCCCATTGAGTGTCCCTTTTACAGATGGATATGCTGAGGCTCAGAGAAGGGGTGTGCCCTACTGATGGCTGCACAGTTTGTCCTCGAGGTCTCCCAGGTGGGAGCTCAGCTCCTCACATATCCTGCAGGCTGTCTGACTCCTCTCTGAGCTCCCAGGTGGAGTGCAAAACCAAAGTTGGCCTGAGAGAACCGTCTTCTTCTGAGCCTTTTTCTGTTCCTATCTCTCCACATGTTGGTCTTTCTCTTTCTCCCCCACATCCCCACAGACTCTCATTCTCACTCCCATAAACCATTTCCCCTCTCCCTGCCCCACCTCACTCCGGTATCATAACACACAAAAGTCCTTTTGTTTCCAGAGATAGTAAAATCTCCCTCACAGACCTTGCCCTCCAGCTGGGGCCCACTCCCTGCCTGGCCAGAGAGCACGCCATTCAAAGACCTGGATGGAAAACCAGCCCCTTTCCCTAGAGCCCTTGCATCATGCTGGATGGAGTTATTATGCCCAGATTTTAATATTGCC
>NW_021900988.1:0-587 GCF_006229205.1 Suricata suricatta
TCCTCCTCCTTTTCCTTCTAAGAAGTAGCACAGTTATCAATGTAAATAAGAGGACTTGTTTGAGGGAGAGGTGAGTAGAAGAACTACTCAGGAGACATTTGCTTCCTTTACTTGCTATATTATGTGCATTATAAGTGTTTCAGTGACAGAGGACCATCTCGATAATGTATACCTCTAAAGGAGAAATAGTCCAGTGTGAGCAGACAGGTGTCTGGCTGGTGGTGAAGTAATTAAGGAAGTCCAGAGGCGCTGGACAGCATCTAGGTGATTTCCCAGTCACAGCTGCTAGGTCTGCAAAATATTACTGGAAAGAAGAAACATTTCAGGAAATAGAATTAATGACTTGCTGAGGACAAAAACCTATGGTTAAAAAGCAGATAGTTTTCCTGTTTGTGACCCTCTGAACACAACATTTGAAATTCCTTTGGAAGGAAGGTCATGATTACGGAAAATGAAGATGGCAAAAGCACAGTGTATTCTACTCTGTCTTTTCCATCCTCCCCATGCCCAGCACAGGACCTAGGAGACCCCAGAGGTACCCATTAAATACTAGCTTAATACTGACAGCCAGGCATTCAAGCATTCAA
>NW_021900989.1:0-2853 GCF_006229205.1 Suricata suricatta
ATAAATTTCCTTCATGATTATGCTTTCCTAGCCTCATCCCATAGGATTTCAGAAATATGAGGCAATATTTCTTATCCTGACTTCTCCCCAGAAAATAGAACTGGGCAGAACTTGACCCAAGGACCTGCGTGCCAGTGGTCTGGTACTCTTTGGTTAATGAGGTAACTCAAAAGATAGAGAGGTTGGGAAAGAGGATGGCCAAAATAATGATGGACCCTTAGGCTAATTGTCACTGTGGGCAGATGAAGCTGAACTGACTGGAATCTTCTGAGGAGTCATGTTGGATCAACTCAGTAGTATTTGCTCAAGGTACCAAAGAAAGAGTGTATATTGATGGGTCCCCATTCTCACTGGCCAAGAATAACCACCAGTGTTGTAAGCTCCCTTGCACGTTTGTGTGTGCTGTGAGTGACGGGCCAGACGTTGAGGAAGCACGGTGATGTATGGTGAAACAAGACTCAGGTGAGGTCAGGTTACACTTTCAGGAAACAGCTGCTGCAGTAACATCTGTGCACGGGTGGGTGAGAGGATGAGACGTGGTACAAGGGGTGTATAAACCACAGGGTATCAAGATTTTTCTGAGGCAGCTAGAAAAAGAAACAATGGAAAAATTTTCTAGAAATTTACAGAGCTGGTGGCTCAGTTCACATCTTTGCAATGGAAGTGTTCTGAAAATTTTGTTTTCTCAGATCCTTGGTGACTCACATGATTTTATCACATTAATATTTAAATATTTTGAACATAAGACTGTTAACTAAAAACCATAAAAGCGAACCAAGCACTAAAACTGCGCATGTGGATTAAGTATATGGGAGCTGAATTTTATCTTTTATTCCCATACCATATTGCAAAAATGGGTTTAGTTCAAAAGAATCACTGAGTTGAAAGCAATTTGGCATTTTTTGGTGGACACATGAATATGGTTTCAGAGGCATTTCATAGATTGTGAGTGGTATGAGCCATTATTTAAGTTGCAAGTCTGAATCTTAATAGCAAATCTCATTTACTGTCTGATCATACATAATTGTTCTGTCATTGAGGGTGAGTTTCACAAGGAAATATTTGCTCTGAATGTAAACTATAAGAAAACATCATATCCTTATAATTGTGGAAGGAAACATAGGACTCTCAAACATATACTCAACAGTACTTCTCTGAAAATTTTTGGATTTAATTGAACCTATTGTGCTGTTTTAGATAATTCTGGACTTGAAGCAATAATTAAGACTCAGAATTAAATATACTTCTTACTGGAAGTGTTCCATTGCTCTGTAAGAAAGTCCCATTGGCCCAATGACACCACTCTCATTTACTTGGCAAGAATCCTGTAGCGACAGCACTATACCCATAGGTATTCAAATAAACTAGATTTCTAGGTAGAATATAAACTTCTTATTAACAAGCTAGATTAAAATACTTTATCTGGCTTTAGTTAATGATCGCTAACAAGGTAACCACTGTTACCTGCATTCAAAAAATCTTGTATTTTCTATGGGTAAGTTTTTGGCAACATACTCCATGGATTTTTTTTTTTACTCTAAATAAACTGATGGCTGAATCAATTTACTTTTCGTTAAATATTTTAATTTAATGACAAGAGACTAAATAGTGAAATAGCAAAGTTTAAAGCAATGATATATTCTTCCAATTGCTGAAATGCTAAGCTGATAATGATAAACTAATGTTTTCATATAGACTGTGGGCTAAAAAGTAGAAGATTAGCTTCAATGCAGGTAAGAAACTTTAAAAAACAACCTAAACTACATTTATATAAAAATAGGCCCTAAACTTTTAGTTATAACTTAGAAAAAAAAACAGACAACAACTACTGAGCAATAATTATTTTTGGAAAATATTCACCCAATTTGTTATAAAGAGATTAAAATGATATTGCAGGTAAATATTTTTTTAAAAAATAAGATATAATTATTTTCTTACTCTATGCATAGAAGAAACCAGAGTGGTTTAATATACATAAAAAATGTTTTAGGCAGTCCTGAAACTGGAAACAAAAAACTTTGGAGGCTAGATAAAGGAACAAAAAAGGGGAGTGAATGAAAAATTCTGTATAAAACAAATCCTGAATAGTACTAATTGCCTAGAATATTTGCTTAAAAGACCCAAAATAATTAAAAGTTATAAAGCCTCAAAGGATATGAATAAAGCAAATACAATACTGTTCACAAGATTCTGGAGAACTGGATATAGAAGGTATCAAAAAATGTGTTAGTTATTTCAGATGAACTATAAAGTATGTGTATATATACTTTATATCACAGGCAGTAACTTACAGTATTTTTAATGCTGAGAAGGGCTAAAAATATATATAAGTATAGGATGACTTCTAAAAAGTATAAGAAATGAATCAATTCATTTAAAAAAACATGTATTTCATTATGAGTTAAGCCATAGGACAATTAGCATACAGTTTTAGCAGAAATGGGAAAATAAGCAGATAATATCAGTCCAGTGTTTCAGATGAAATGACAGATGTGCAGAAGGTGCATGGTACCCGTGCCTATGTATGTGTCTGTCTGTGGGTAAGTATTTAAGTGTGGAGAAAGGTGTTAAGGCTACCAGGAAGGTATAGTGACTGAGTTAAGTCTCAACAAATACTTAGAAGTAAGGGGAACGAATGTGAAGGAAGGAGGGAGTACAGTTTGAAAGGTGAGAGAAAGGATGCCATATAAGAGAACAAGTAGGTCAGTACAGTTGCAGCCCTACATCCCAGGGACGAAAAGTGAGAAGAGTGGGGAAATAAACAGGCGCCTGCTTGGCATATTATAAGTTGAACTTTATCTTATTAGGAATGAAGAACTTCTAGAAGACATTGAATGATTGGGTATAGAGTAG
>NW_021900990.1:0-1343 GCF_006229205.1 Suricata suricatta
GAGGAGGGAGAGAGCTAAGCCTCAGGGTCTGACAAGAGAGTATAGCAGGCAAGGAGGCCACCAGCATCTGGAGTCCTGAAGAATGTTCTGTGGGGAGCAAGTGATGCACTTGGAGTCTCCACTGTGTCATAATGGGCCAGCAGTCCACCTTCCACACAAAGAGCTGCCTGCCATGTCCCCTCTGTGCCCTTGGTGCCAGGCTACCCCAGGATTGATGGGATAGCACTGGGAGCCAGATATGGGGGATTGCAGGCACCAATTCATTGATAGGGAAAGAAAGGCCCAGTAAATTCAAGTAAAGACCATCAGAGTAGAAACAAGAAGGCAGAGCCTGTATAAGCACCATGCAGTCCAAGAGACCCAGGCAGAGAGTCAATAGAGACAGTTCACAGTAGAAGAGAGATTGTGGAAGACAGACCCAGAGACAAGAGAGAGGAAAGAGAGGAGCATCGAGAGAATAGAGTGATAGATTCATGACAGAGATAGCCAGAGGTAAGAGATAGTAGAGACAGATACCTGAGATACATGAGTTCAACTTGGGCTCAGGGGGTCCAAAAGGCATGGGCCCAGATCCAAAGACAGATCTGTAGACACAGGGCCAGGACTGAGGAGGTCTCCAGGGAAGTGCACACAGAGAGTGGGGAAGAGGGAGACAGAGAAGAGAAAAGAAAAGGGGAGACCAGAGGGGGAGGCAGTGAGCTGCCCGTAGAGGTTGCAGAGGGCAGGATGCAGACTCTGCGTCAAGGGCTCTGCTGGTGTGTGTGTGTGTGTGTGTATGTGTGTGTGTGTGTGTGTGTGTGTGTGGCAGGAACACAACAATTTAGAGCTCCACACAAAAGGGCTCAGTCTTCTGGTGCTGAAGGAGACCCCACACTCCTCCTGCAGGACTGCTCTGAGCAGGAGAGATGGAGGGGGGAGAACAGAAACAAGATGGATTTAGAGAAAGACTGAAATGGATAAGAAATGGCAGAGCCCTGACTGAGATCAGAGGTAGAGAAACAGAGTGGAGCAGGGAGTAGAGAAATGGACAGAAGACATAAGGAGACAGAGGAGGAGAAGGAATATGATGGAGGCAGGTGTGCAGAGAGACAGGGAGAGGGAGGGTGCCTCTCACTGCAGGAAGGAGAGAGGGGGCAGAGAGTTGAAGGGGAAGGAATAGGAAGCAGGGCACCTGTCTCCCAGAGAGGCTGGGCTGGGCTGGGCTGTGGGGAGGTAGGGAGATGGTCAGTGAGTGCCTTTCAGGGTGACCTGGTCTCTCTCTTATTTTAAGTACAATGAACCTATCCTTAAACAACAATCTTCTTCACAGGAGCGCTTACAACTGCTGCTGCAGGTGCCTAGTC
>NW_021900991.1:0-587 GCF_006229205.1 Suricata suricatta
TCAAGGTTAAGGAAACAAAATCTAAGGATAACCAATCGCAAAAAGCCAACTAGACTTTCTAAATAAGGCAAATATTTAAGCTATAGCCAATCAAATAATTTCCTTGCGTTGCTTCTGCCTTTTCTCTATAAAAGTCTTTCTCCTGGTTCCTCTCAGCGGAGCACTTCTTATTACTTCAGGTTTGGTTGGCACTGCCTGATTGGAATTGATTTTTGCTCAAATAAGGTCTTAAAACTTTTAATATGCCTTAGTTTTATCTTTAACAATAATGAGATACCTTACCAAATACACATGTTTGCCTTAGTCAGGACTCTCTTGACTGTAACAGAAATTAATCCCAAACAGACTTATGGGGAAAAGACCAGAGGGACCATAATGATCCAAGCTTGATTCTCAGTGGGTCAAATCTGGTCCCGCAATTATTTTTTATTTATTCATTTATTTTTAAATTTATTTTTAAGTAAGTTCTCCGCAACCCCAGAGATCAAGAGTCACGTGCTCTACAGACTAAGCCAGTCAGGTGCTCCCTCTTTTTTTTTTTTTTAAAGAGTGTGCTTGAATGTGAAGAGTTTTTTATTTTATTTTAA
>NW_021900992.1:0-587 GCF_006229205.1 Suricata suricatta
ACGAATTACGTGCACAGTGTTGTGCTCTTTACTTCTTGACTCCAACAACTTTCAATCTCCAGCAAGGGTGAAATGATGCAATAAAGACCTAAAGCTTGGGTTTCTGTCATTCCCTAACATAAACAGAATAAATGGATGGTAGCAAAAGCACGAGTTTAATCTGCACTGTGCTTTGACCTTCTCAAAGACCTGGCCAAACTTTAAACTTCACGAATAAATTTCAAGAATGTCCAGGTCTTCTTTCCCTGAACGGAAAAGAATACGCTTCTATTATGGTTAGGGTCTTCCAGCTGATCCCATTCTGACCCTTGAGCTTCTAAATTTAGTAAATTTTATAAGGTTAAAATCTCCCCCAAATCAGAGTTGGCTTGGATCCTAAAGTTTCTGTGTATCTATGTATGAAATGCAAACAGATGAAATGATCAAGAAAACACCAGTGATAAGAACCAGACAAAATCTAGATGCAGAAAAATCCTGTGCACAGTGTGTGAGGTTCTTTTGCTCATTCTTTCACCCATCAGTTAACCATTAGGTCCTACTGTGCTGCCCAGCTGTGGGCATTCACAGAAAATAAATCATAATTCCAA
>NW_021900993.1:0-587 GCF_006229205.1 Suricata suricatta
GGTCTAGAAAGGGCTAACCCTCCCCCTCTCTCACATCCTTTCTCTTTCTCAGGGTTCACAGAGAAATCTTTAACTGAGGCACTCATATTCTACTGTTGGCTGTTTTGTTTTTCTGGCTCAGACCTGAAAGTGGTTTAGAGTCTACTGAACCACACCGTGTTCTAGAATCCTGTTTCTCAAACTCTTCCATTTGAGGACTCCTGCAGGGGCAACCAGGGAGAAAGCAGTACCCGGTTTGAGCTGAGTGCACCATCTGGCACCATCTGAGCAGGATTCTGCCTGTCCTGATGCTAAAGCCTCAGTTCTGTCTCTTTTGTCCCCCAATCAGGTGGCAGAATGCCTCTCCCTGTTCACTGCATCTAGTTCTGATGACAAAGAAAAGAAAACGGGGGGGGGGACCTTACTTATCCCTTCCTAGCAACCCTCCCTGTGGGGAGGCCATGTTGGTGGGAGGGAGAAGGTGATGTCATGGGTGAGGCACGTTAAGTCTAGAAATTTAGAGGCCAAAATCTCCGGTAAGGGTGCCCTCTGGTCTATACTAGCCAAAGTTATTCCTAATTTTTAACTTAGATCTATCTCTGCGTCTT
>NW_021900994.1:0-587 GCF_006229205.1 Suricata suricatta
CTATAGATCAAGTAGAAGAACTAACATCCTGACAATAGTGAATCCTCCTATCCATGAACATGGGATATAACTCCATTTATTTGGTTAATTGTTTTGTTTACCACTTTTATAGTTTTTCTCATTTTTTTAAATGTTTATTTATTTTTAAAGACCTAGAGAGACAGAGCATGAGTGGGGAAGAGGCAGAGAGAGAGGGAGACAGAATCTGAAGCAGGCTCCAGGCCCTGAGCTCTTAACTCAGAGCTTGATGAGGGGCTTGAACTCATGGACTACGAGATCATGACCTGAGCCTAAGTTGGACACTTAACCAACTGAGCCACCCAGGCACCCCTAGTTTTTATCATTTAGATCTCATACATATTTTGTTAGATTTATACCTAAGTATGTCATTTTGGGAGCTGCTAATGTAAGTGGTATTGTGTTTTTAATTTCAAATTCCACTTGTTCATTGCCGGCATGAAGCAAAATGATTGACTTCTTAAACCTTTACTAAAATCACATGTTAGTTTCAAGGGATTTTTTGTTGATTCTTTTGGATGTTCTACATAGACAATCATATCATCTGAGGAACAAGCCAGTTTAATTCT
>NW_021900995.1:0-587 GCF_006229205.1 Suricata suricatta
TTGAAGCCGAGAAGTGACTTGTTCTTTCTTCTAAGTGAATCACTCTCATATGTTGAATTGTGTCACCAAAGAGATATGTTCAAGTCCTAGTCCCCAATATTTGGAAATATGATCTTCACAGGTGCAATCAAGTTAAGATGAGGTCATGCTAGATTAGAGTAGGCCCCAATCTAATATGGTCAGTGTCCTTGTGAGAAGAGGGGAATCTGAAAGTGGAGAAGCAACTCATGTAAAGAATGAGGCAGGGGTTGGAATGATGCATCTAGGGGCCATGAAACATCTTGGATTACTGATTACCACTAGGTTCTTTCTTGGACCCTCAGAGGGACCACAGTCTTGCCAAAACGTTAAATTTGGGAACTCAAGCCTCCAAAACTGTGAGAGAATAAATTTGTGGCATTGTTTTATACCACCCAGTCCGTGGTAATTTGTTATAGTGGCCCTGGGAAATGAATATAGTTGCTTCGGATGTTATGTGAGGACTATAGAGGACACAGAAGTAGGAGGCTACCCTGTCATCCATGTGAAAGACAGTGGGGACATGAACAAAGGCAGTAGAGGTGGGGATGCAGCTGCTGTTAATAATT
>NW_021900996.1:0-587 GCF_006229205.1 Suricata suricatta
ATGAGTCCTGAGATCATGACCTGAGCTGAAGTCCGATGCTTAACCCACTGAACCACCCGGGTGCCCCAGGCATTATGTCTTCTATAATGACTTCCTAGCAGCACCACCCCATGACTACATGAGAATTATTTTCTCCCTCTATCTTTATGTGTCATACTCCATTTAATGCATCCATCTCACAACACTGTGTGTGTTTGCTTTCATGCCTCTTTCCCCATACTAAGCCATAAACTCAGAGGTTGCAAAGGTATCAAACTCTCTTTTATTCTGGGCAATAAAAATCTTTTCTAGTTAGCAAATATCCTTTAACTGACTCTCTAGACAAAATGGTTAGTAACTTGCTAAATACATAAACTAGGACAAGTAACTTGTCATGTCCCGCCCCGGCCAGCAGGGCAGAAAATCCTCGTGGGTTCTTTTCCTGAGGGAGGGAGAGAAAACAGGGCAGGAGAGGGGAGACGCAGAGAGTGAAGACAGCACACGCGACTTCTGATCAAGCCTCTAGCTTCTTTATTCTTCTTCCTCCTTATCCCAGAAAACACTGTCTCTAAAATAGCGATTTGGGGCGGGGAACAGAGTCAAATGAA
>NW_021900997.1:0-587 GCF_006229205.1 Suricata suricatta
TCTTTTCTTTTCTTTTCTTTTCTTTTCTTTTCTTCTCTTTTCTTTTTTCAAGTAATCTCCATGCACAGTGCAGACTCCATCATCGAGCAGGGTGGGCCACCTGCCCTTTAAGTTACCAGGAGCCTTTTCCCGCTGTGGGAACTCTGAGTCAGAGAGGAGGGTGGGAGGGGAAGGAGGCACCGAGCTAAGAGCAGCAGCAATAATAATAGAACAGTAGGGATGGGGGAGGGGAGGAAGGAGAGCCCGCCAGTGCTTCTGCGCCTGTGTTTACTGAGCACTTATGACGACAGCCCTTCACTGAATTCTCCCAGCACTGCTGGAAGTGATGCCATTCGCCCCGCCCCTTTAGGCAGCTAAGGACACTGAGAGAAGTTAAGTAATTTCCTGAAGTCCCACAGTTAATGAACAGTGCAGTCAGGATTAGAACATAGCCCTTCCTGTTTCCTTTTTTTTAAATTCTTGTTTTCGTTTTTTAAAGTTTATTTATTTATTTTGAGAAAGAGAGAGAGCATGTGCACATGCAAGGGAGAGGCAGAGAGAGGGAGAGAGAGAATCCTAAGCAGGCTCTGTGCTGTCAGCACAGAGCC
>NW_021900998.1:0-587 GCF_006229205.1 Suricata suricatta
CTGGAGGGCCCCCAGCTCGCCGCTCTGACCGCGCACGTGGTCCTCCACAGATGTCGTCGTGCACATCGACGTGGCTGCCGCCCAGACCGGCGTGTCTCGGTTTCTGGAAGTCAACAGTGCCTGGAGGTGTGTTCCCGCTGTCGGTGACCGCAGGCGGCGGCGCTCCGCACAGCGGCCACGCGTGGGCTCCCCGGGGGCACCCGGACACCAGGAGCCAGCGTGGGGCCACGGGTGCAAGGCCACGTTCCTCCCTTGCAGGTACGAGAAGGAGGAGGACGTGCAGCCCGGGTCGAGGCGCATGCTGGCCTACACGCACCTCCTCATGGAGGCGGCCCCCGCGCGCCTGGCCCTCTACAGGGACACGCACCGCGTCCTGGCCAGCGTCGCGGGCACCACCGGGCTGAGTCTGAACCTGACCCGGCTGCCTCCCCTTGATGTCAACCTGCGGACAAAGCTGGTGCTTTTGGAGAGAGTCGGCCGGCATCCCAGCAAATGAGACGACACGGAGTCGAAAGGGAGATGCGCCCCGTGCGGACGCCTTAGGGAACAGGCCGGCGTCCCCCACGGCCACCCCAGCCGAGCAGGGG
>NW_021900999.1:0-587 GCF_006229205.1 Suricata suricatta
TGACTTCTGGGAATTTCAAAGTAAGCAAGGTATTTTCTACATCAACCAGATCTTCAGGTTGCAGTCCTGAAATGAGGTTAGCAAACAATGTACCATTGGACAGTGAGGGAGGCTAATAACCACCAACTCTCTTTAGCCAGAAGGGAATACTGAGCCTAAATACATCTTCAAATGCAGTGATGAGTAAGTAGAAATGCACAGTGATAAGAACATGTTAAAATGCATCACACACACCAAAAAAACTCTGATCCCAAATTAAAATAGATAATTCTGAAAAAAAAGAATTAGCTCAAGAACCAGAGAAAAACTTTTTGCTTCATTTGCTTAGTGTTCTCAGAATACAAAAAAATAAAAAAATAATGATCACCATGAAACAGAATAAAACACTGAAATAAAAATGGAAAACTACTATTTCAAGCTATAGCAGATTAGTGTTTATAACATAAACTCTCTGGCCCAGAGCAATTAGGAAAACTGCATATATTTTAAAAAATAATAATAACTACTTGAAGGCATTGAAAAACCACCAAGACAATGAGAATTTGAGATGGGAGGTTGCATATTGATGAAAAAAAGAAACACCTAGT
>NW_021901000.1:0-587 GCF_006229205.1 Suricata suricatta
CAGAATTAATAGTTATGAATATAATGAATTTATTAAAGGGAGATGATGGTATTGTGGGAAGGAACATTTAATTGGTTGAACAAATATGATTCCATATACAATTTCTAGTTTATAAATAAAAACAGAATTATCATGTTTATTTTAGGATAAAATAATGTATTTATTTTTCAGAACCAAGAACATGTTTATTTAACAATACCGAGTATGAGGTAAGGCTGTTTTTACTTTAAAATATTTTTATTTATATAATTATAAATAAATGCAGGCTCTTTAAGTTTATAATATGGAAAAATCATAGGCACTGATAGAGCAGAATCTTCATATTTTCACCTATATTCACTTCAAAAGGAGCATCAAATGTAACGCTCAGCACGTCTTGCTTCAAAAGGGGAAACTATACTTGATCATTAACTAGCTAACTTCTGAATAAAATTTCCCAGGGGTCTGACCAGATGGAGAAGGCACACTCTATGACATTCAAATCAATGAACAGAGCTAAACTGTAATTATAACCAGAAAGATCAGATGGCCAACCTGTCAGAGATCAAATGAAAAATCCCAAAAGACAGGAGCCCCATTATGTGACT
>NW_021901001.1:0-1343 GCF_006229205.1 Suricata suricatta
GCAGGACATCAGCAGGTCAGAATGTCACAGAACGCCGAGACTCCCGGGAGTCAGTGGGACCCCCTAACCAAGGGGGTCTCACTCAGGGTGATCCTGCCCCCAGAGGACACTTGACAAAACCTGGGATCGTTTTGGTTATCACAACCAGAGCAACGCCAGGAAGGACCCCCCCACAACAGGGAGGGACCCAGCCTCAATGGTCCTGGGCGAAGGAGACCCTGGCCTAGAAGAACCCAAGGAGACACACACAACGTTCACCAGTTTCTCTGAAGACTCCGGCTCTGGCTCACCCTGTCCATCAACTCCTTTATCCTAATTCCACCCACAGAGTCACTGCATTGGCCACCCCGGGTATGTCCTGGCAAGGAATTTTATCATCCAAGTGCATCCCAGTGGCTCAAAAGGCCAAGGAGTTATCTTTTATTAGAAACTGTCCCGGGGCGCTCGCCAGCCCCCAACAAGGACCCTCGGCGCCTCTCCTCTCCCAACACCCATGGCAGGTTTCTGCACTGCGGACACACGGGCGTCCTGGGCACCGCAGGGGAGCGGAGGTCCTGACCCCGCACACCCGTCAGCCACAGATGTCCCTGGACACCGCCCACCGCCTCCGGAGGGCAGAACTCCCTGGTTCAGAGGCAGCGTCCTAAAAAAAATCAAGAAAAAGGGCAACAGATATGCAAATCATCAACTTTCCTTCCTTCCCAATTTACTGCAAGTTGATGGTTCAAACACCCGGTTGCTGTCAATGTGTCACAGAGGAGACCCAGGGTCCAGAGCCGTCTTCAGCCGAGGCACAGACCGGAGCATCTGACAACCGATCACCCCGTCCCCACCAGGAAACCGCATCTGACCCCGCGGACACTAGTCTACGGCCCAGGGCGGTGGGAAGGTGGAGCCCCCGATGGGCCCGGCCGTGCCCAGCAGCACGGGGAGGCCAGGGCGGGGGAGGCATGATGCTGGCCCTCTGTCACAGGGCCAGCACACGACAGTGGGGAGAGGGGGCACTGATGGGAAGGAAGAGTCAACAGGCACACATACAGCACGACGGCTCACGGCAGCCTAAGGGCGGACACGCACACACGTGCACGTCTCTCCGGTGCATCCACTGCGCACGCACACGCCCCTCGGGTGTGCCCACCACACGCGCGCACACCACTCAGGAGTATCCATCGGGCACGCGCACAACCCTGGGCCACAGGCAGGAGCAAGGCGCCTGCACCCGTCACCCCGCAGGTGAACCGTGAACACACAATGCTCAGGGAAGGACCCAGACACGACAGGCCCCACGGGGTGGGAGTCTACATGCGTGGACCGTCCAGAACAGGCTCGTCCACGGACGGGAG
>NW_021901002.1:0-587 GCF_006229205.1 Suricata suricatta
TCAGCTAGTAGATGGTAAAACTTTTTCTTTATTTTTTTTCTTTCCTGGATTTTATTTAAATTCAGATTAGTTAACATATAGTGTAGTATTGGTTTCCAAAGTAGAATTTAGTGATTCATCACTTACATATAACACCCAGTGCTCATCAAAAGTGCCCTCCTTCCTGCCCATCACTCATTTGGTACATTCCCCAACCCACCTCCCCTCCAACAACCCTCAGTTTGTTCTCTATAGTTAAAAGTCTCTTATGGATTTCTTCCCTCTCTGTTTTTATCCTATTTTACTTTTTTACTTCCCTTCCCCTATGTCTTGTTTCTTAAATTACACATATGACTGAAATCATATGGTATTTATCTTTCTCTGACTGACTTATTTCATTTTGTATAATATACTCTAGTTCCATCCATGTCTTTGCAAATGACAAGATTTCATTCTTTTTGATGGCTGAGTAATATAGCATTGTGTGTGTGTGTGTGTGTGTGTGTGTGTGTGTGTGTATCACATCCTCTTTATCCATCCATCAGTCGATGAACATTTGGGCTCTTTCCATAATTTGGCTATTGTTGATAGTGCTGCTATAAACATTG
>NW_021901003.1:0-587 GCF_006229205.1 Suricata suricatta
GACACTTAACTGACTGACTGAGCCCCCAGGCTCCCTGAGAGCCTTCATTTAATTACATCTGCACAGACCCTTTTTATCCAAATGAGGTCATGCTCACGGGTTCCAGAAGTTAGAACACGGACACATCTGTCTGGAGACCACCATTCAGCCCACACGGCCTTGTCATGCATCTTGAACCTCACTCCCTTAACCCTCACTCCCTTAACCAGAGGTGGAAATTCTGTGATTATTTATGAAATCATTTGGCAATGCCTCCCTCCATAGGAAACTGCACACACCAAGAAGGCAGACCGCAGCCTCCGACTTCGGCTCAGGTCATGATCTCATGGTTCATGACATCGAGCCCTGCGTCAGGCTCAGCACTGGACCCCGAGCACCCAGCGGACAGCGGGCGCCTCATGTGTGTTTGTTGAACAAACAGGCTGCAGAGCCCCAGGCTCCCGGACGATGCCTCTTGTCAAGGACACAGGCCAGAAGCCAGAAGCAAGGCCTCCAGCCTGCAATGTGCGCCTTTACAGCCCCATAAATCCCATGGCCTGTGGCATGATTAGGACTGAGTCAAAATGCAAGAAATTTAATTTCCCAGT
>NW_021901004.1:0-587 GCF_006229205.1 Suricata suricatta
TATCAATGTATATTTGATTATGGAAAGTTTAAGCTCATAGTTTTTCATATATAAAATATGTATGACTTTTCTAACTGCTAGAATGCATTGCTGAGTTACTGAGGAAAATACGAAGTGTATCTGATAGTTCAAGTTCAAACTGACTTTTAATTTAATGTAACAGATATGAATTCTAAGTAATATTGTTATTTGACCTCTATGAATTTTACTTCAATTATTTTTTCAAATAATTCTATTAATATAATCATAAATGACATCTTTTCATGTTGTCTAGGTTCAATTCCTTTTGCCCATGAAATAAAGACACACTTTATTTTGTCCTTGGCTAATCCATAGATACTAAATTCACTAGGTAGAAACTTATTATGAAACATTTTACAAAATATTCTCTCCTTTAAACTATGAGCCTAATTATCATGTGAATATGGAGATTGTAAACACATATGCAGCAAGCTTCAAAACTTCTTGTATCTTTTATTGCTATGTTTACCAAATTTTTACTACCTCTCCCTTCCTTTGTACCTCTCAGGGCCACAGAGCCATAGAAGAGTATGATATGAAGAGAAGAAAAATGCATTCAAATAATA
>NW_021901005.1:0-587 GCF_006229205.1 Suricata suricatta
TTCTGTACCCATGGAAACACAATAAAATTGACACAGAGAAATGGAAGACATAGGCCCTATTCTCAGAGACCTGACACTCTGTGTAAAAGAAATATATGGCATTCGGGATATAAGGACATATGGGTCAGGGGCATGCAGCTCACTGGACCTGCCTCAGTTTCCACTTCAAACATACTTTATTTTTTGTTAATAAACCTACATGATAAGAGATAATGAGGTTCTTTGCTTAATATAACCTCATGATGTTTAAGATGACTCTTCAATAGAAGTGCAGTTTAAGGCCAAAATATTCCACTTAAGAACTTCTCTTGCTACATACTAATATATGCAGTATAATTTATTAAAATTTTCCTTCCTAAAGACATAAAAATTATTTACAATTCTAGAACTTGAAGAGGTAAGCTTTTATCACTTGGCAAATTCTCTTTCATTACGATGCTGAATAAATTAGAAGTTACTATACTAGGAAACACATTTCATTTTTCATCTTCCTTTTACATTTTAGATAAAATCAGAATATAAATACACAAATATAAATGTATATGGTGTTTCTGTGTTAGAATATTCAATATAAAGGGATACTTTTT
>NW_021901006.1:0-587 GCF_006229205.1 Suricata suricatta
AAGTGGAATCCTAGGACAGTAAAACTAATCTATAATGACAGAAAGCACAGTAGTTGCCTGAGGCCAGGGATGGGAGGAAAGTGGCTGCCAAAGAATGTGAAGTAGCATTTTGAGGTAATAGAAAGGTTCTGAATCTTGATTCGGGTGGTGGTTACGTAGATGTACATGTGTCAAAATTCTTTAAACTGAACCTTTAAAATGAGTGCATTTTATTTTATGTAAATTATATCCCAATAATTTCTCCAGAAAAGATATACATATATCCACTAAGTACATGAAAAAATATTCAGCATCACTAATCATTAGGGAATGCAAATCAAATTACAAGATACCACTTCACACCCATTAGGATGGTTACTGTCAAAAAATCAAATAGCATCTGGGTGTCTCAGTCGGTTGAGCGTCTGACTTTGGCTCAGGTCATGATCTCGTGGTTCGTGGGTTCAAGCCCTGTGTCAGGCTCTGTGCTGACAGCTCAGATTCTGGAGCTTATCTTCAGATTCTTTGTCTCCCTCTCTCTCTGTGTCCCTCCCCTGTTCACACTGTCTCTCTCTCTCTCAAAAGTAAAACATTAAAAAAATTTTTTT
>NW_021901007.1:0-587 GCF_006229205.1 Suricata suricatta
GAGCCCCGCGTCAGGCTCTGTGCTGACAGCTAGCTCAGAGCCTGGAGCCTGCTTCTGGTTCTGTGTCTCCTTCTCTCTCTGCCCCTCCCCCTCTCATGTTCTGTCTCTCTCTGTATCAAAAATAAATAACACATTAAAAAAATTTTTTTAATAAAAAAATAATAATAAAAGTGACACCCTATGGCCGACGGGTGCCTGCTGCTCCGGGCTAGGGTCTTCACTCTTGCCTGGGACTGGCATCCGCGGGAAGAAGCCCTGAATCTTGGAGGAGGAAGGCGCCGGGACCACCTGGAAACATCGGCTAAGCCCCCGCCCACTCCCTGAGCTGGCATCACAGTCAGCACCGTTCCTGCATGGCAGCTGGAACAGCGGCCTCTCTGGGGACACCCTGGCCCAGCCCCCTGCCCTCACCTCCGTGTGTGGCAGGCTGTGGCCGACACCCCAAGCTGCCCCAGAAAGCCATGGGGCACAGAGTTTCCGTGTGCCTTGGGGGGACCCCCTCTTTCTCCTCCAGCAGAGGAATGACTCCCTTGTAAAGTCAGCAACTGTGCGCCGGCACAGACCAAGTGTCCCTTCTTGTGGGGTGC
>NW_021901008.1:0-587 GCF_006229205.1 Suricata suricatta
GTAGGCTGCCTACATTGATTATATTTACATTTTCATAACTAAGAGAGATTGTAAACATGTTTTCTTCTTCCATAGTAACAAAAATCTGACTAGAAAAAAATTTCCTTTTTACTTATACTTGCTGAAATTCTTCCGTTGGCAACTCTTGTGGAGTTGTGAAGTTCCCTGTGGCAAGGTCAAGTTAGAAATCAACTGGCTTCTTTTTGTGTGTGTGTTGGAAAGTTAAAACCTTTCCTTTTCTTTTTCCCCCTGTTTTGGAGTTATTTCTTCACTGCTAGCAATTTCACATTGCACCTAATATTACAAGATATATCTGTTATTAAAATGTGTGAACCAATGTTTACTTAGAATTTTCTGACTCTTTGATCCTTTGTATCTTTCCCAAAATGTAGTTAATTCTCAAGGTTATAGCCCTGAACAGATTGAGGAACTGAATCTCAATCCATAAAATCAAAATCAAGTCTTTCTATATTAAACATTAAATTACAGTTATCAAATCTGTAATCTCTTTATTGATTTCTTTCATTAGGAAATTTAAAGGATTTACCATGACTGAGTTCAGAGAATGGAGTTTTGTTGTTTTGCTT
>NW_021901009.1:0-587 GCF_006229205.1 Suricata suricatta
CCCCCGCCTGCCCGGCTCCCTAAATGTGCAGGCGGTTCCCTCCGCGAAGGGAGAGAACTCGTGGTGGATCAGCCAGAGCAGGATGGAAACCACTTCAGGGGTGCCTGGGCGGCTCAGTCGGTTAAGCCTCCGACTTCAGCTCAGGTCATGATCTCATACTCTGGATTCGAGCCCCGTGTCGGGCTCTGTGCTGACAGCTCAAAGCCTGGAGCCTGCTTCCGATTCTGTCTCCCTCTCTCTCTGCTTGTGCTCTGTCTCTTTCTCAAAAATAAACATTAAAAAATTCATGAAAGAAGAAAGAGAGAAACCATTCCAGTTTACTAGGAGACAGGCGGTGGCCGGCCCGACCCTGTTATCTTTGGGCTGCTTCACGGCAGGGCTCCAGCATGCCTGTGCGACTTGTGCGCAGCTGAGGGCTAACTAGATGCTTCCAGAACGGGGTGAAACATAATCCTGGTAGACAGTGCGCATGTCCAGGGAGAGGTTAACAGGGCTCTGCCCCTGCTCTGCCCACGCCTCGCCCCTGCTCTGCCCACGCCTCGCCCTGCTCTCTGGGCAGGGGCGAGGCGGGACTGGCCTCTGGGACG
>NW_021901011.1:0-587 GCF_006229205.1 Suricata suricatta
GAAGGGGTGGGAGACCAGAGAGGTTATATCCACAGAACTACTCTGCCAACATTCTGGAGGCAAGAGAACAGCTTTCCAGGAAACCTGCGGGTCCACATAGCCACAACCTTCCCTGGTCTCAGCGTTTAGGACATTGAGAAAGTTTCAGAGGACATGCAGCTTGTCCCTGAAGGCCTGATTTCCTGGAAAGTACTTGCAGAAGATGGTTTCATCTGCCCTGAACCTGTTTGGGTCTACTCAGGTGTCTACACGTCTGGACTCGTGTGCAGGGCGAGAACCAGACAGGCCATCCAGAGAGCATTTCTAGGTTTGTCTCTTGAGAGGAGACAAGATAACAACTCAGGTTTTCTGTTACATTTATCTTATCAAAGGGACAAAGTTTGTACGAACCACTTTCACCTGAAGATACTTGATGCAGTTTCAGGGTCACTCTGAAATGCTGGCCTTGCTTGACCCTCCCTACCTGTTCTCCTAATACCCCATCTCTCCTACTGTACTCTCTCTGCTTAATCCCATTACCAGAGTCTCAGAAAACAATTCAGTCACAATAAACTCAGGAAGCTCTTAAGCTAAATTCCCTTCTTTGC
>NW_021901012.1:0-1343 GCF_006229205.1 Suricata suricatta
TTTGCTATACAATTCCTGTCACTAGTGAAAATCTAGGGTATTAGAACTAGAAATGCAGTATAATATTGAATATAAATATGCTATGTTCCCAAATGATTTGGTTGCCTTTCACTAGTTTAGATAGAATTACATATTATTCTTTTAAAAGGTTATGTTTCAAAAGGAGAAATAAATGAGCTCATTGCTCTTTTTTTTTTAAATTTAAATTCAAGTTAGTTAACATACAGTGTAGTCTTGGTTTGAGGAGTAGAACCCAGTGATTCACCTCTTAGATATGACGCCCAGTGCTCATCCCGAAAAGTGCCCTCCTTAATGCCCATCACCCATTTAACCCTAACCCGTCCCTCTACCAACTTCCCCTCTAGCAACTCTCTGTTTGTTCTTTGTATTTAAAAGTCTCTGATAGTTTGCCACTCTCTCTGTCTTTATCTTATGTTTTCCTTCCCTTCGAGGTTGCTGTCTGTTTTCTCCTGTAGGGTTTTGATGGTTTCCTGTCTCACATTTAGGTCTTGTATCCATTTTGAATTTAGTTTTGAAGCACATTGCTCTTTAAATATGAGGATAACTTATAATCTAATTGCTAGTTGTCAAATACAAGAATTTGTGAGATTTCTTTGGTTTAATTTTTTTACCTCAGAATTTTTTTTAAGCTTATTTATTTATTTTGACAGGGGGAGTAGCAGAGTGAGAGGGAGAGAGAGAATCTCAAGCAGGCTCCTCACTGTCAGCACAGAGTTCAATGTAGGGCTCCATCTCACAAACTGTGAGATCATGACCTGAGCTGAAACTAAGAGGCAGATACTTAACCGCCTGAGCCACCTAAATGTTTATTAAGAGGTACTGTTTTAAGAGGGGGTAAAATCCTAATACTTCAATGCACTGTGTGAGCTAATTTACCTATAAGGTCAGAATCCATTGGAGAGAAATGTACAAAGAAATGTCTAATGAATGTTCTTGATGGCAATGATGACAATTTTTAATTCCCAATTTAATGAATTAAAAAATTAATCTTAAAGCTACAACTATGTCCCTGTGTTTAGTTATTATGTATACAATAGAAGTCACAACAGTTTACCTTTAGCAAGTGCTTTTTATAAGTCGTGTTTTGGATTTAGATGCACTATCATAAGGAATACTTCCTATACCACTGTGCTCGCTGAATTCTAAGCTGACTCTCAGTGAGTAATGGCTGTAATCCCTCTCTGTGAGTGCAGGCAGAACCTGTGACTTCTAGCCAGTAGAATACGGCAAAGGTGAAAGGGTGTCACTCTTATGATTATCTTAGATTATATGGCTACATAACTCTATCTTAGCAGACAGAGGGAGAGTGGACCCTAATGACT
>NW_021901013.1:0-587 GCF_006229205.1 Suricata suricatta
TTTTTGTTTTCTTTATTGGAGAATCTTAAGAGGACAATTATTTTAGAGATATATAACTGTCCAAGTTATAAATGTCTCCTTGAATGAGCATTGGAATTTTATGTTTAAGAAATTTGTACAGATGAATTTATGGGCATAAAGTTGTTCATAATGTTTCCATATTATACTTTAATGTCAATGGAATCTTTAGTGATATACACTCTATCCTAATATTAGATATTTATATCTGTTTTTATTCTTGTTCACTATAATCAGATTTATTAATTTAGTGATCTTTAAAAAAGGTTTTGCTTCATTGATTTATTATTCTACTTTCTATTATTTGCTTCTTTTCTGCTTCCTTTGAATTTAATTTTACCTGCTTCTTCTAGTTTTTCAAGTTGTAAGTTTAGGTAACTTATCTGAGACATTTGATCTTTTCTAACATAACCTTTCAGTGCTGCAGATTTCACCCTAAGTGATGCTTTAGACAAATCCCACAAATTCTGATATATTGTATTTTTATTTCCATTTAACTCAAAATATTTCCTAATGTGTCTTTTTACTTGACCATGGGTCATTTATAGCATGTTTCTTTTAAATTCCCC
>NW_021901014.1:0-587 GCF_006229205.1 Suricata suricatta
AAAAAACTACCTTTGTAAGATATGAAAAGACCTGCTTTGACTAAGAGGAAAAGCTTACACTCCTTAACTTTCAAAGGTAAAGGGCTTTGAAATCTGGCCACCATGTACCTTCCTAGGGTTACCTCTTGCTCCCCCTCCAACAACACCCCAACCACACCCCACTACCTGGTAAGCCTCTTTATGCCTTTCTCACTGTCCTGCACCTGCCATCTCTCTGCTTGGAATGCCCTGTCCTCCCCATCTCCTGTGCCCTCTCTCAAATCTCTAGCAAACTCCAGTCACCCTTTGAAGCCCACCTTTCATTTTCCTTCCCTTGTGAAGTTGGCCCTCGTCCTTCATAACTGAACTAAACCTTCCCTCCACCATGTTACTACATCACTTTGAATATCTTAGGATTTGTGTACTTTTCATGATGTCTTATATTTTTCAATCAAAAAGCTTTAAGAAATATTGATGTCAGTCTCCCCTTTTGAGCCTGTGATTTCCTTAGTGGTCGAGAACATGTCTTTTCATCCTTGGTATTCTCACCGGTGGGGATTCAATAATTATTTGTTCAAGGAATGAATAAACAAAATACTTATCCATCT
>NW_021901015.1:0-587 GCF_006229205.1 Suricata suricatta
AAAAAAAAAGGCAATTACTAACTGCAGGAAAAACAAACAATTATACAAAGAAGGGAAATATAATCGTGATACACAGTTGGCTCTGCTGTGAGAATATTCACTTTGTTGTGATAAAAATTAACAGAAGAAACTACAGGGATTTAAGCAAAACCCACGAGGAGGGAAGTCAGCACATGTCCGGCCTGGAGGCTCCGGAAAGACCAGCGGGCGCCTCTCGTGTTAACTTAGCCCGAAGGAACAGCTGCGCCGTCCTGGGCTCGGAGCGTGCTGGGGTCAGGACTCAGCGGCGCAGGGGACGGGACTACTGGTCTCATGTGTCTCCTGCAACTAATTGGCTTTTTAAGTCCCATGTGTTGTTAATTTGAATAAAAAGAATTCTTGCAGAAAATTAATCATCAAAGGGCAATGTTAATGAATGAACATAACAGACGCTTTAGACTCCTGTGCGCACTGGAACCCAGGAACACACAGACTAGAGTCTGGGTCCCTCAAAGAGCTGGTCTTTTCCTCAGTCCCCTCAAAGAGCAAAGGGGCCAAACGCCCACCCTGCTGGGCTGCAGGGGATGAAAGAAACTTAGCAGGTCAGC
>NW_021901016.1:0-587 GCF_006229205.1 Suricata suricatta
CCATAGCTTCACCATGGGAAGAGTGTTTGCTCCACACTTTCAGGCACAGCTACAATTATTGTTTTTGCATAGTGATCTGCAGCTAAGAATGAAGGGAACTATTTCAGAGCCTAGGGTTTAATGGGTTTGCATGTTTTCTGCTTGTTCTCTTGAACTTCTGCCACTCTGTGCAAAGAACACGCTAGTCTAATAAAAATGAGAGACCCTAGAAGCACAGCCATTTCAGGTGACATAACAGACTAGCAAACACTTCTCCCTCCTCAGCTAGGTCCCAGAGAAATTTAGATGAACCCAGCCTATATGATAGCCAAATACCAGTAAACCACAGATGTGAAAATATTAGTAAATATTTTTTAAGCACTGGGTTTTCAGTTGCTGATAAGCAACAACAACAAATAATATAGTCTGTATAGTAAATTTGAAGGAGTTCATATACCTTGTGGACAAAGGATAGATGTGACTAAGAAATTTAACCTTTGAATTCACTTTAAGCTCCATTAGTGGTAGAGGCTAAACCTCTCCTGTGTCTTATGGACTCTGTATATTTTTGCATATAAGCCTCCCTCTAAATTCCGTTGAAGGAGTTA
>NW_021901017.1:0-587 GCF_006229205.1 Suricata suricatta
GACTGAGCCTTCCAGGCTCCCAGACATCTTTCTTAACAGAGTTCAGAGCTCTGGACTTCCTGAAGTCTGATCTGGGAAGTTTCGTGCCGTTTTCCCACTGTGTTGGGGATTTGGATAGTGCCTGTTAGCCAGACAGCATCTGGTAGGCGTTCTGCAATGAGGGGCCGGAGATGGGCCAGGATAAGTGAGTAAGCAGGTGGAGAGCTGGTTTTTAGTGCTCTCTACACACGTGGTGTTGGTTGAGATGTGCTAAATATGTTTTTATATATAAGCCAAACAGAGCCATATTTTAATAATCTCCAGTCAGCTTATTTTAGGCTTTTGCTGTTTAAAATCGATGTGTGTTTTAGGTCAGCTAACCTCTGAGAAGCTCAAGGTCGTGAGATGAGAAGCACAGCGCTCCTTCCTTTCTGACTCACAGAACTTCCTGTTGGCTCTGGCGGCTCGCGGAAGCCCCGAGAGGAGGCCGGCCCTGGCGTGTGCAGGGCTCAGTAGATGCCACGCTGCCGCGCGGGCCCCTCCGGCTCCTGGGCTCAGTCAGGATAGGAGCGTTACCTGGTGTAACAACCCCCAGATCGCAGAGCAGC
>NW_021901018.1:0-587 GCF_006229205.1 Suricata suricatta
GAGTAACACCTCACACCTAGAATTGCTATTATCAAAAAGACAAGAAATAACAAGCATTGGCGAGGATATGGAGAAGAGAGAACCCTCTCGTGCAGCCTTGTTGGTGAGTGCAGCCATGTGGAAAACAGGTGGAGGTTCCTCAAAAAATTAAAAATAGAAATACCATATGACCCAGCAATTCCTCCTCTGCTTATTTATTTATCCGAAGAAAACAAAAACTAATTTGAAGAGATATATACACCCCAAAGTTCCCTACACCGTTATCTACCATGGCCAAGGACAGAAGCGACCTAAGTGTCCGTTGGTGGAATAGTGGAGGAAACAGATGCGGTATGCAGACACCGTGGAATAGCAGTCAGCCAACAAACATGAAACCTTGCCATTTATGATAACATGAGCGGAACTCGAGGCATTATGCTAAATGAAGTAAGTCAGACAGAGAAAGACATACTGTATTATCTCTCTTACATGTGAACTTTAAACCAACTGACACAGAAAAATATCAAGTTTATAGGTACAGAGATCAAACTGGTGCTTATAGGAAGCACGGGGGAGGTTGGGAGAAATGGGTAAAGTTTATTTTTTTT
>NW_021901019.1:0-587 GCF_006229205.1 Suricata suricatta
CCCCGGTCCTTGCTTCAGACCCAGGCTTTTGCTGAGAAAGAGAAAGGTGTTTGAGGTAGGTCTCCAAGGTGTTCCCAGGACCAAGAGTCTAGCCTTCTGCAGGAGGCATATTTTAAGACCCAAGGCCCATCATCCATGGGGAGTCAAAATTAGAACTTGTTTCCTTCGTATTATTACCCTCATCAGTAAGAATTCTTACATTTAGATGCACTTAGTGTTTCTGTGTTTTGATCGATGATCTTATTATGGACGCCTATTAAAAAGCCCAAAATCAGGACTGGCAGAGCCAGGAAAAAGTGAGAAGTGGCCGATTTTCCTTTAAACACTCAGACTTAGCACAGACTGCAGAATGGACAGGTAGATCCAGCCTGGCTCAGAGCACGGCCTAGATGCTGGTTTGGATGATGCGTGCCAACAGCAGTAAGAGGAAATCAACACGAAACGTGACCAATTCTTGTGGCCCAGTCCCATTCTTGCCTGAAAGGGGGGAATGTTCTCACCATTCTTTTCTAGCAGAAGAGCCGTTTCTCACTATGTGAGTTCCTCGTGGGGATTCCCATTAAATCAAACTGCTTGACGATGACCTA
>NW_021901020.1:0-587 GCF_006229205.1 Suricata suricatta
GCACCAGGGTGGCTTAGTAGGCTAAGCATCCAACTTTGGCTCAAGTCATGATCTCGTGGTCCATGTGTTCGAGCCCCATGTCAGTCTCTGTGCTGATAGCCTTGGATCCTGGAGCCTGGAGCTTTGGATTCTCCCTCCCTCTCTCTCTGCTCCTCCCCTTCTCACACTGACTCGCTCTCTCTCTCTCTCTCTCAAAAATAAACATTAAGAATTTAAAAAATACTTAGGGATACATTTAATGAAACATATACGAGTCCTGTGAGCCCTGAAAACTAGAAAACATTGCTAAGTAAATAGATGTATCCTATTCATGGGTTGTAAGGCTCAGGATTGTTCAGATATTCATTCTGATGATCTATAGATTCAGTGCAATCCAATTTAAAATCCCAGAAAGTTTTTTTTTTCTAGAAATTGACAAGCTAGTTTTAACATGTACATGGAGGCTTAGTCGGTAAAGTAAACATCCAACTTTTGAAGTCAGCTCAGGTCACATCTCACGGTTTGTGGATTTGAGCCCCTTGTCTGGTTCCCCCTGACAGTATGGAGCTGGCTTGGGAATCTCTCTCGCTCTCTCTCTCTCTCTCTCT
>NW_021901021.1:0-587 GCF_006229205.1 Suricata suricatta
AGGGGTATCGAGACTGTTACCTTCCAGTAAACCACCATGTATGGTCACTAACGTCTAACTCTTGTAGATGGGTGCTAAAACTGGATTACGTTTTTAACCACTGAGACAGACAGACAGACAGTAGGCGTGTCTCATACAAATGAGATAGCACATGGCTGTTGGGGTTTTTTGTTTTTGTTTTTGAGGTTTGTGTTGGTGAAATAATACGCATACTTGAAGTTTCTTATAAAAATTATGTAAGGCTGATTGAACTACTTGACAATAACTGCCATCAAGTATAATGAGACGTTCCTGCGGTTTTAAAACGAGGACAACTTCGTGTTGTCGTGTGTGATCACCGTGTGGTGACTGCCTGCTGAGAGGACCCTCCGCAAGAGAGAGTTGAATCGGATTGTCACCTCCAAGGCCTCGTTGCCTTCTGGTTCGTAGCGGTGCCTGTCTAGGAGAAAGGTGGCTGGGTAAACAGACGGTGCGCTCGAGCCGGTGAAGGTTTAATGCTTTTGACTGTTGCCATTTTTAAATGGTTAATTAGGAAATCTATAATAGGTTAGGAAATGGAAGGTTGTGTCACTTTGATTAACTGCCAG
>NW_021901022.1:0-587 GCF_006229205.1 Suricata suricatta
GGATTAAATCTCCTTTTCAAAGTCATTCACCAGGAAGGACGGGAGGGTAGAGTTTTTCTCAGTCCTTTAGGGAAAGTCCAAAAATGCCTTCCTGCAATCTTTTTTTTTAAATGTTTTTTATTTATTTTTGAGAGACAGAAAGAGACAGCGCAAGCAGAGGAGGATCAGAGAGAGAGGGAGACACAGAACCTGAAGCAGGTTCCAGGCTCTGAGCTAGCTGTCAGCACAGAGCCCGATGCGGGGCTTAAACCCACGAACCCGAGATCACGACCTGAGCCGAAGCCGGAAGCTTAACTGACTGAGCCACCCAGGCGCCATGCCTTCCTGCAATCTAACCGCATTTTTAAAGGAAACATCTGGCTTTATGGTCTTTTCTAGTTTCGTTTATTTATTTTTGTTTTAACTTCAAAAAAAAAACCCCAAAGCTCAATGAATAATTATGCCTTTCCTGTTAGGTCTTAATAAAATGAAAACAGTTTCGATCCTGGAACCCTGCACTGTAAAACAATAATACTGACTGACTACTGGGAATTTTGGTGACGCCGAGATGCTGCACTGTATTTCTGAGACTAGAGTGTATGATGACT
>NW_021901023.1:0-1342 GCF_006229205.1 Suricata suricatta
GCAGAGCCTGGAGCCTGCTTCAATTCCGATTTTGTGTGTCACTCTCTCTCTGCCCCTCCCCTGTTCATGATCTGCCTCTCTCTCTGTCTCTCAAAAATAAATGAATGTTAAAAAAAAAAAAAGAACTGCTTTTAAAAAAAATGAGGGAAGAAATAGTAAAGATGGGAGCAGAAATTAATAAAATAGAAAAAAGGAGTCAGCTGTTTTGCTAAAGGCTACGTGGTAATCAGTACATAAACACTCACAAAGAGAAAAAAAAACTACTGATATCAAGAGTGACATGAGGGGCGCCTGGGTGGCTCACTTGGTTATGTAGCTGACCAGCTCAGGTCATGATCTCACAGTTTGTGGGTTCGAGCCCTACGTCAGGCTCTGTGCTGACAGCTCAGACCCTGGAGCCTGCGTCAGATTCTGTGTCTTCGTCTCTCTTTACTCCTCCCCACTCACACTGCCTCTCTCTCTCTCAAAAAAAGAAATTAACATAAAAAATACATTTTAAGGATGAACATCAGGGCATTATGAAGGGTCCTACATTAAGATATGAATGATCATGAAAACCAGGTGCCCAGAAATTTGAAAATTTAGATGACAAACTCCTAGCAAAACACAACTTACCAGGGCAAGCATGCACACAAATTTTAAATCCGAATAGTCCTATTAAAGAAGAATAATCGGGGGGTGCCTGGCTGCCTCAGTTGGTACAGTGTAGAACTCTTGGTATTGTGGTTGTGAGTTTGAACCCCCCATTGGGCAGAGACTAAAAAATAAAACACAAGTACCTGATTTCCTTTTTCAAAGAAGGAGAGTAATCTATAATGAACATTCACACAAAGAACACACCAGGCTCATTGGTGTTTGCCAAGGAGTTGCACATAACAGTTAAGAAAGAAATCAGCATCACCTCGAAGTCAGTTAAGCCTCTGACTCTTGATCTCAGCTCAGAGCTTGGTCTCAGGGTTGCAGGTTCAAGCCCCACGCTGGGCTCTGCTGCACATGAAGTCTACTTAAAACAACAATAACGGGCACCTGGGTGTCTCAGTCGGTTGAACGTCCGACTTCAGCTCAGGTCATGATCTCACAGTCTGTGGGTTTGAGCCCCGCGTCGGGCTCTGTGCTGACAGCTCGGACCCTGGAGCCTGCTTTAGATTCTGTGTCTCCCTCTCACTTTGCCTCTCTCCTGCTTGTGCTCTGTCTCTCTCCCTCTCTCAAAAATAAATAACATTTAAAAAATCAAAAAAACAATAACAACAAAAAGAAGAAATTATAGCAATCTAATGCCAGCTTCCAGAGGATGGGGAGGAAACGGTGTTATGCCACCCGATGGAAAACTGCACATGCATCA
>NW_021901024.1:0-587 GCF_006229205.1 Suricata suricatta
TACTGTATTGTAAATGATGGAAAATAATTGCATATGTTAAAAAAATATGAAACTTTATAAAGTAAAAAAAAATAAATAAATAAAATTTAAAAAAAAAGAAGATTATCTGAAATTCTGCTAAGTCTATGATAAATAAATTGTAAAATAGTTTCTAGAAAGGGTTAGGCTCACATGAACTCTTCCATATTTTATATATGCTGTGGAATTTTGATATCTAAATTGCATACTTATTATTTATTTTTTGATGTGTGGATGGATTTTATTTTAATATAATTCAAATTTAGAAGAATAGTTCAAAGACCTCCCATTTGTCTCACATTCACCATTTTTTTCTATTCTCTATACTATTTTTTTCTCTACAGAAATATAGATGTGTTATTTGTTTTATTTTTTTTTTTTATGTTTCTTTATTTTTGAGAGAGAGAGTCTGAGTGCAAGCAGGGAGACACAGAATCTGAAGCAGACTCCAGACTCCGAGCTATCTGCACAGAGCCCAATGTGAGGCTCGAACCTGTGAACCATGAGATCATGACCTGAGCTAAAGTCAGATGCTCAAATGACTGAGCCACTCAGGTGTCCCTGGTGTG
>NW_021901025.1:0-587 GCF_006229205.1 Suricata suricatta
TGTTACTCAGAGAGACTGTATCCATTACCGTACACTTCCCATGAATCATACCAACATGGCCAGCAGGACCAGCTATGTGATTTACATAAAGTAAAAATGTTAAAAATATTATTGAGAATCCAAAGATCGTGACAAGGGAGAATTCAACAAAACATGGGGTCTATTTGAGCAAAAATCCTCACTTGAAAGCGTAGGTTGCATGTCCATGAAGTGGTCCTGGTGGCAAAGCAAGTGAATAAAAGATGAGATTAGAAAGTGGAAGAGAGACCAGGTCTTGTACTACAATTTGGGCCAGAAAGGTGGCTTTGCTTTACTTTGAGCAAAATGGGAACTACTTAATAGTTTTGAGGAAAAGAGTGACGTGTTTTTACTTACAGTTTTTTAAAAAAAAGATCTCTTGCTGTTGTTTTGAGAATAGAATATAGATTGGCAAGAGTAGAGGTGGGGAAATGTTTCACTGAATAACTAATCATTGTTTGGGTTAGATGATAATACTTTAAGAAACCAGATATTTCTTTGCAGTGAATTGAGTAGCTTTAACTTAATGTGTGAATATGAATTATATGTATGTATATGTAGCAGTAGGA
>NW_021901026.1:0-587 GCF_006229205.1 Suricata suricatta
ATCCTTCTAATCTCTATTATGTGACATCCTACTTAATAGATGTATTAATAACACCAGAAACATTTATTAACATATTTATATATCTTACAATGTGTGTATAGATATATAAGAGAAAGAAGAATAAGCAATGAAAAAATCCTTTACTTTCCTCAATTTCCTATTATTAACTTGCATTAGTGGTTTTTTAATCAGAAAAAGAAATGATTTAAAAAATTCTATCACACCAAGCCCACTAATTTTATTTCCTTAAAAAGTTACAATGAGAGGTTGTATATAAGTCCCCTGGTCCATTTGACTGTTCAACTCAATTAGAAAATCATCTCTTGGAAGCAAACAAACAGAACTGGTCTATCTAGAAATGAAACCACATAAACAATGTACAGGAAGTTGTTCAAAACTGACCACAATTATCCTTATCCGGGGTCACTTAATAACTCTCAATTTTTGGGTGTTTACTGTATCCAGGACACTCTGAGCACTTGATGTGGTTTCTCTTGAAATCTCACAGGAGTCCAATAAGACAATGAGTATTATTAACCCCATTTTCCAGATTGGCCTGTTGAGGCCCTTAAAAATTGAGGGCTTTG
>NW_021901027.1:0-587 GCF_006229205.1 Suricata suricatta
GGGAAGATTTGTGTCAATTCAGGGAAATAACCAAGTCATTCAGGGAATTCCTCTGGCTCAATTCTTAAGAGATTTGGGAATCTCAGCTTAGATATCCTCTGAAACCAAGATTTGAGGTATAAGATTTAGTGGAAAGAACAGCTCTCAGACTGGCTGTAATTCTTAAATTCCTAAAGGATCTTCTGAACATTTTCTTTGGTTTCTTCAATCATCTTTAGAGGGAAATAGTGTAGACCAAGAACTGAGAATCTATTCTCTGAAGTCAACCATGTGGATTCAACACCTTGCTCTACCACTTATTATCCATGCATACTTGGACAATTTCCTTAACTTCCCTGAGCCTTGGTTTCCTCATCTACAAAATGGGATCATAATAATAACTACCTCAAGGAGTCATTGAATGAATTAGGGAAATCGGTGTCTGGCATAGAGTTGTGAATACTTCAGGAAGAGGGAAGATCGGGAGGGTGATATTGACAGGCCATGATGCTTGGAACAATTTTAAGTAGAGATTCTACAATAGCAATGGGGATCCAAGAGAACAGATGGTTCCAGACTCCGACCTTGCAGGTGGTGAGACAGACCAA
>NW_021901028.1:0-587 GCF_006229205.1 Suricata suricatta
TGGAGCTCAATGATATCTTTGGGGAGCAAATCTAGACAATACTAAGGACCCAACCTACATGTTTACCATAAACACAATTTAAAAATTAGAGCTATGTCTTTCCTTCAGGAGTTTATTTCTGTTAGATTTAGTATAAGTATCCTAAACTACTAAAAAAAAATTAAATAAACTTTCCATTGGCAGAGAAGATCAGGTGAAAAGGGAAATAAAAATCTACTGTTATTTTAGAAGCCCCACCAGACTATCTCAAATTTTGAGCAACTACCAATATAATTTTAAGGAGCCTAGTATAAGTAAATCAACCTGAAATCTGAGCAAGATTAACTCCTGCAAAATACCACACAGAGGCAGATTAGTTAATGGAGATTAATGCATAGACTCAGGAACCAAAATTCCTGGTTTCAAAGTCTGGCTCCGTTATTGTCAGTTGTGCGGCTTTGGACAAACAACTTCTCTTTTTCCTAATCTCCTCACCTGTAAGATGAAGATAGTAATAGAGTGAATCTGCTAAGGTTGTTACAAGGATTATGAGTTAAAATTTATAGAGTGTTTAGGGCAGTGTCTAGCATCAAAGTAAGTGCTATGTT
>NW_021901029.1:0-587 GCF_006229205.1 Suricata suricatta
GGAGCACTACTGGGGAGGGACAGAGTGAAATGGAGACACAGAATCTGAAGCAGGCTCCAGGCTCTGAGCACAGAGCCTGACATGGGGCTTGAACACATGATCCATAAGTTCATCATCTGAGCCGAAATCAGACACTTAAGTGAGAACCCAGGTGCCCCCAAAAAACTCAGAATGAAATTAGTTATATTTATGCAACAATTCATCCACTTAATCTTTTGGACCATAATAACATATACATTTTGAAAGTGTTTAACTTTGTATTATTCTTTAAAATGAATATTTTGATGTAATATCTGTATAGAGTGACTGACATACTGCTCTCTCTGTGAATTTAGGGTTATTGACATTTGATTTCAATTAAATACTTTTCTAAATATTTATAGCATTCAATTTACTTTTATGGACTCTCTGGTGTATCCTAAAGTGTACATTTAATATGAAGACATTCCTTATTATGTTTGTAGGGTTTACATCTAGTGTGCACTTTAAGGCTCTGCAACTTTATATTTTATGGTTTCTATTCTGGTTTGTTTTTGTTTGTTTGTTTGTTTGTTTGTTTTGAGAGACAGAGAAGGATAGCATGAGCA
>NW_021901030.1:0-587 GCF_006229205.1 Suricata suricatta
GGGGGGGGGTGCACACAGCAAACACACAAACCCATAAAAATAAATGATTGCAAATTGCCAGGATCCCACCGATGGAACCAGGGGGACGGGAGAGAGACTAACAGGAAAACCCATCTTCAGCCAGGTGCACAGGGAGGGTCTCTCTGAGGAGGTGACATTTAAGATCGGAGGGTTGAGAAGAAGGTGGAGGGGGGGGTGCTGTTTGGGGGCAGAGGGCACAGATGTGTGACTCATGTACCTTGAACAAGCTTGGTCTGTTTGGGGAACAAAAAAGCATAGTGTGTCTGGCGTGGCGTGAGTGAGTGACAGGGAGAGTGTTTGGTGTGAGGGTGGACGGGTGGGTTCATGTCAGGGAAAGATCGCGTCTCATTCATTTCTAAAAAGGTCATTCTCTCTGGTGTGTGTGTGTGTGGGGGGGGAACTGTCAGCAGGTTTTGGGAAATTTTTATATGACTTTGGTTTCTTTCACTTCCAGCAGGCACTCTCTGCCTTTCACTCCTGTTAAATTCCAGAGGAAAAACATCTTATTGGCTAGGCTGAGAATCTTCACCCCAGAGGTCAGCAGCCAGCCAGTGGACTGGCTGCCG
>NW_021901031.1:0-587 GCF_006229205.1 Suricata suricatta
CCCCCCCCCCCCCCCCCCCCCCCGCCCCGTCCTTCCCCAATCTGGCTCACTGCTATCAGTGCCAAAGCCCACTTAGGATCCTCTGTCCCCATCTCTCTCTGCCCCTCCCCCACATCTGCCCCTCCCCCACACGTGCTTTTGCTCTCAAAAATAAATAAACATTAAAAAAATACATGCACTAAAAATAAAAATAAATACATGCATGGTATGTTCTTTAACAGTCAGGAATTTTATTTTGTTCCTTTCTCTTCTCTTAAAAAATTTTTTTATATTTATTCTATATTTGAGAGACAGAACACAAGTGTGGGAGGGGCAGAGAGAGAGAGACACAGAATCTGAAGCAGGCTCCAGGCTCTGAGCTGTCATCACAGAGCCCGACGTGGGGCTCGGACCCATGAACCGTGAGATCATGATCTGTGCAAGTCGATGCTTAACTGGCTGAGCCACCCAAGCGCCCCTCCTTTGGCTTCTTGAACTCAATTTCTGCTCCACTCTCCCTAAACCTTCTAATTTATCCTCCTGTAGTGTTTATTTTTATGCTAGAAATCTTTTTTAATTACTTAGTTAGTTAGTTAGTTAGTTAGTTA
>NW_021901032.1:0-587 GCF_006229205.1 Suricata suricatta
AATTTTCAAATAAACAATCTAACTGTACAAGTAAAGAAAACAGAAAAAGAACAACCAAAGCCCAAAGTTTGTAGAGGAAGAAAATAAAGATGAGATTGAAAATAAATGAAGTAGAGACTTAAAAAAACAGTAAAAAAGAACAATGAAACCAAGAGCTGATTCTTTGAAAAGACAAACAAAATTGTTAAGCCTTTAGCCAGGTTCATTAAAAAAGAGGGAAGACGAATATAAAATCAGAAATGAAACAGAAGTATAACCCACACCAGAAACACAAAGGATTATGGAAATACTACAAATAATAATTCCAACAAATTGGACAACCTAGAAGAAATTAGTAAATCCCTAAAAACATACATTTTTCCAAAAGAGAATTAGGAAGAAATAAAAAATGTAAACATATTCATTACTAGTAATGAAATTGAATCAGTAATCAAAAAACCCAACAAATAAAAGTCCAGAACCAGATGGCTTCACTGGTAAATTCTATTTAACATTTAAAGACCAAATTATTCCAAAAACTTAAAGAAGGAATAGTTCCAAGATCATTTTTAAGGCCAACATTATCCTTATATCAAAACCAGACAAAT
>NW_021901033.1:0-587 GCF_006229205.1 Suricata suricatta
TTTCTTTCTTGGGAGGATGTGTGGTTGGTGGAGGTTTGGAGCCTTAGGAGGTGTTATATACAATTGTATACCTAAGGAAAGAGGTTTAAATTGTTTTAATGTCTGTGCATTTTAGAAAGTGAGAGAGAGAGAGAGAGTGAGTGCAGGGGGTGGGGCAGAGAGAGAGAGAGAGAGAGAGAGAGAGAGAGAGAGAGAGAGAAAGAGAGAGAGAGAGGGAGACACAGAATCCAAAGCAGGCTCCAGGCTCTGAGCCGGCAGCACGAAGTCCGACCATGGGTCTCGAACCCACCAACTGTGAGATCATGACCTGAGCTGAAGCCAGACTGAGCCACCCAGGTGCCCCTGAGAAAAGAGGGTTTAAAGAATTATTGCTGGGATTTGTGCAGTGGATAGCTTTTAATGTTTTAAAACTTAGGCAAGGTTAAGAGACTAGAATTCATTTTTAAAAGTAATTGTAGGGGCGCCTGGGTGGCTCAGTTGGTTAAGCATCTAACTTCGGTTCAGGTCATGATCTCGTGGTTCGTGGGTTTGAGCCCCGCGACTGGTTCTGTGCTGACAGCTCAGAGCCTGGAGCCTGTCTGAGATTC
>NW_021901034.1:0-1342 GCF_006229205.1 Suricata suricatta
GGGGGGGGGCGGGGAAACAAGGCAAGCTGACGTAGGCAGGCTACAGAGTCGAATGCATATCAAAGAAGCGCCCCAACTTTGCCTCAGCAATCTTGGGGGATGGAGAACTAACACTGAATACGGTTTTGATCTCTTGTGTGCCTTGGCCACTCACGTCTAGCTCAGCAAGACAGTTGCCAAAGTTATTTTGACCAGGAAATGGCAATCTCCAGCCTCCAGATGCAAATCTTGTTTACTGGCTCACTCAATGGAGTGATAATCCTTGCCTGAGGCAGACAGAAAACTTGGCGGGCCCCGACACACAACAAGTCCAAAAGATGGGGCATGACGTCCCACACGACAAGTCCCACAGTCTGGGACATGACGTCCCATATGACAAGTCCCACAGGTGAAACACGAAGACCCCACACAACAAGTACCACAGATGGGACACGATGCCCACACAACAAGTCCCACAATGGGGACACGATGTCCCAACACAAGACCAACAGATGGGACAAGACGCTCCACATGACAAGTCCCAACAGATGAAGACACAATGCAACCACACAACCACTCCCACAAATGGGACAAGATGTGCCCACACGATAAGAACCAAGATGGGGACACAACACCCTCACACTACAATTCCCACAGATGGGAAACTTCGCCCCCACAAGACAAATCCCACAGATGGAAAACGATGCCACACAGGAAAAGACTCACCAGATGAAGACTGGACATTTCCACACGAGTAGCCCCACAGATGCGACTCGACGTCCCCAAATGACAAGTACTTCAGATGGGGACATGATGTCCCCACATGAAAAGTCCCACAGATGGGACACGATGCCCACACAAGTCCCACAGATGTGATAAAATGCCCAACACGATGAGCCCCACTGATGGGACATGATGTCCCCACTCGAAAAGTCCCACAATGGGGACACCATGTCCCACATGACAAGTCCCATTGATGGGACACGATGCCCACATGACAAGTCCCAGAAATGTGACATGATGTCTAACATGACGAGCCCCACAGAATGGACACAACATCCCCACACGGCTAGTCCCACAGATGGGACACGACGTCCCCACATGACAGTCCACAGATGGGGCACACCATCAACACAAGACAAGTACCACTGGTGGGACACGACGCCACCACACTACAGGTCCCACATATGAGTTACAACATCCACACACAACAAGTCACACAGATGGAAACACGATGCCCCCATAAGACAAGTACCAAAAATTGATATACGATGTCCCCACACGACAAGTCCCATAGCTGGGACACGAGGTCCTGACATGACATGTCTCAGAATGGAGAAAAGTCTTCCCCACAAAACAAGCC
>NW_021901035.1:0-587 GCF_006229205.1 Suricata suricatta
GCCTTTGGCTTCCCAGTCACCATATTATATAGTTCCCTGGCCCATTCAGTCTTCCACTTCCTTGAAGACTAAGAAATCCTTCCCCTTTATCTTCAAATCTTCAATATCATTTCATTCTATCTTTCAACTTATGCTTATTATTTTCCTGAGAAAATTAAAGAAATGAGATAAGAAATTCCACAAGCTTCCCTCATCTCTTTCATCTACCTTCATAACATCTGAAACAGATTCCCTGCTTTTATCTAATCCTCTGCTCCTGTGGATAAATTGTCTGTGCACTACCTAAGGGCAAAGCTATCACATTTGCCCTGGTTTATCCTTCTCATTCAAAGATATCGATTTAAAAACTTTCCTTCTTCTCTTCAGCATCATCAATTTCTTCTCTCTGTAAAGCATCCCCAACTGCAAGTTCATCAAATGTTTTGGTGTCACTCCCAATCTAAAAACAAAAATAGCATATCTCTTGACCATATATTCGCTCTAGTTATAATTTATCTCCCACGCCCATTTACAGCAAAACTTCTCAAAAGATTGGTCTATCTTCAACAGCAAGCAGAATGAGGTCTTTAAAATGCAAATTATACCAT
>NW_021901036.1:0-587 GCF_006229205.1 Suricata suricatta
AAAGCAGTCTCTGTGTGATGGACGGTGGCACTCGGTGACAGGTATGATGTCCAGTGGCCTGTTGTTCACACCCCGAGACAGTGTCCCTTTCCATCTGGATTTGAATGTCCCAGACGCAGCCTCAGTTTATCCATCCATTAGCATAGGACCGGGCTCAGTCCACCAGGCTAACATGGTGAGAACACGTCCATCTTCAGCCCCGGCTGTGTTTATGCAGCTCATAGCTGCTGCAGCCTTTTCTCTGTAACATACAGAGAATTTTCTTTTTGAACTCAGAAAGATGATCATCTGTGTTTTCAAGGCAGTATAACATTATGATTAAGATTTTGGCTCTGAAATCAAAAGGACGAGAGATCACATCTCAGTTCTGGCCCTTACCTTAGTGACGTTGGGCAAGCCACTTAATTGCTGTTTATCTTCAGTTTCCCCCTCTGCAAGGTGGAGATAAAAATAGTGTCCACCTCCCAGGTATGTAAAGTGCACAGCGGTGTCCAATAGGTAGTAAGTGCTCTTTCTATTGTTCAAGTTCATGGTTGGGTTGTTGTTTTCAACAACCATTTAATATTACTGCCAACGATTTAGACAAA
>NW_021901037.1:0-587 GCF_006229205.1 Suricata suricatta
CTTTCTTTCTTTCTTTCTTTCTTTCTTTCTTTCTTTCTTTCTTTCTTTCTTTCTTTCTTTCTTCCTTCCTTCCTTCCTTCCTTCCTTCCTTCCTTCCTTCCTTCCTTCCTTCCTTCCTTCTTTCCTTTCTTTCTTTCTTTGTGTTGTTTCAAGTTTATGCTTAAATTCTAGTTAGCACATAGTGTAATATTAGTTTCAGGAACAAAATTTAGTGATTCATCACTTTACATATCAAAAGTAAATGATGATTTGGCAGATATTGAAATTTCTTTCTAGATGCTTAATACTCTGAAAGACATTGATAGCAATAAAAAAAGGGAGTAATGCAAGAATTTTCTTTGCTATGTTGTTTTGCTGTTTTCTGACAACTAAAAAGATCTTGTTTCTTGCAATTTAAATGATACATTCTCTTTGTAATAAATCGAAACTATAAAAAAATAATTAAACATCAGAGATCATTTGAACTCCTACCACTGTCAGGAAGCCAATATTTCTTTTTCTAGTTCACATCTTCCTGGATACTAAGTGGGCTAATGTGCATAAAGCCCACTACCAATTTGCACATGTAAAATGTTGTCTGAGATTAA
>NW_021901038.1:0-586 GCF_006229205.1 Suricata suricatta
CATGTGATCTGCAACTACGGATCGGCAGTTAGCTGCAAGGCAAGAGCAGTGCCTGGGGACTGGGTTGGAATAAGGGGCGAGAAATATATAATAATAGCATAGGGAATCTGGGACTTGGCGCTTAGGCTACGAATTAGGAGATTCCTATGATCTCCTTCCTTCCACAGTCAGTAGTCCTGCAACATGTGAGGGCCGCCCTGCTTTCCTGGGTGACCCTGACAGAAGGGGTACTTCAGGAGGACACAGTGGAGACCTCCCAGAGTAACCAAATGAATCCTCTGTAAGTGTGTGTAGCACGTATCCAGGCCCCAAACCCATCTTAGAAGTTAATAAGAAGCCTCAACTGTATGAACCAAAGCTACAAGATGTTAAATTCAGGAAAACACATTTTACGCTAAGCCAACAAAGAAAAGGGCCCAATGCGAGTCCTAATTAATCAGATCCTGTTGCTTTCTTAGGTGCGCAGAGCTGTGTTGAGGGCTGGTCCATGGGAGTGCATGCTGTCTTCGGTGCCTCTCTCTGTCCCTGAAGAGGTTGAGATGAAACAGAGAAGGAGGTGGAACACGGCCTTGGTGGAAAAAGAAGG
>NW_021901039.1:0-586 GCF_006229205.1 Suricata suricatta
GGATTTGATAACTATTTTGACTGAGGTGAATGTATGCTCTTCTTCCCCTCCTCTTTCCCTCCCTCCCACCATACCCACACAGAATGGAAAGAGAAGTTATATAACCTTTGTGCTGATTACACTGTTTTAGGTGTGACCTTAGAAAACTGTTCTTGCTGCCTAATTATTACCAAAATGAATAATTTCAAACCAACTACAGACAGTGCAAGATTTACTCACTAAGTAAGTTCCTGGGAGCCTATGTATAAAGCAAAAATCTAGAAGTCAAAGCAAAATTTCACAGAGGTAATATGGGTAATTCTGAAGTGTTTATGGATGAAATGATATGATATTTAGGACTTACTTCAAAATTAGCCAAGGTAGGCATGGGGAGGAATGGGTAGGCAATGAGAGAATTAGATGAAACAAGATTTGTTATGTGTTGATAACTGCTAAGAATGTAAGGGGAATGCCCGGTGGCTCAGTTGGTTAAGCATCCGACTCTTGATTTTGGCTCAGGTCATGATTTCACATTTGTGAGTTCAAGCCATACATCAGGCTCTGCACTGACAATGCAGAGCCTTCTTGAGATTCTCTCTCTCCCCCC
>NW_021901040.1:0-586 GCF_006229205.1 Suricata suricatta
GCTTGTCCCTGGAAAATGGCTGCCCAGGTAGGGACCACATTTCCCAGTTTCCTGCATGACTAGGTGGAGTCCTGTGACTAGTTCCCAGAAATCTGAATATGATGTGACTGCAGATGATGCAGGTCACTTTCTTTCTTACTTTTTTTAATATTTATTTTTGAGAGAAAAAAAGAGTGCAAGCAGGGGAGAGGCAGAGAGAGAATCTGAAGTAGGCTTCAGGCTCTGAGCTGTCAGCACAGAGCCCAACACAAGGCTGGAACCCATGAACCATTAGATCATGACCTGAGCTAAAGTCAGATGCTTAACCTACTGAGCCACTCACGGGCCCCAAATGCACAACACTTTCAAACCCAGAATCTGTGAAACTGTAAGGACACAAGTCTAAACCAAACAGACTCCATGACAGGCGTTAAGCTTCCCCTCTGATCTAGAAGGCCTAGGTTTCAGTTCCCCAAAACGAACAGGCAGTTACACATTGCCTAGAGCAAGAGAGACCACCTTCGCAACACCCAATCAGGGAAGGCCAGCTACCACTCTCCACATTCCTAAGGGTGAGGCCTGCAGATGGGAACTCTAGATAGGACCC
>NW_021901041.1:0-586 GCF_006229205.1 Suricata suricatta
AGCATTCAGCTCTATTTTAAAAGCATGCTTCCTGTCCATCATGATGATAGGACGTAAAATCTATTGCTGACATCAAAAACACCTTCAATGACCCTCGCCATTTAGGCAACTATTTGGTAAGGCTTTTTTTTGTAAGTTGACTTATTTATTTCTTTGTATTTATGTTTGCAAAGAACAAGGCTCAGATTCCTGGTGCCAGAAAATGCTTGTGGGAACATCAAGCAACTCTGCTGATGGTTTAAAAGTAAAATGACATAAATAGAATTCACCCAGAAAAGCAATTTTATTGGTTCCCTTTTCCATCTCAGGGCTGCTTATTCATTCATCAGTTCCTCAATATTTATTGTGTGTCTATTATATGCCAGGTATTATTCTAGTCACTAAGTACATGAGAATAAATAAAACAGAGAAAGATTCCAGCTCTCATGGAATTTACAGCATAATGGGCTTTTATATCTGTGTGGTCCCTCTCTAGGCCCATAAAGGTAGAAATTGACCACTCGGATATTCTCCAGTTATTTTCTATTTCTTCACATTTTCCCAGAGAAATCCTGGGAAACTCACAGGGTTTCCCAGAGAAATCCTG
>NW_021901042.1:0-586 GCF_006229205.1 Suricata suricatta
GAGTAAGGCTTCTGATCTCTTGCCAAGGCTCAAGCTAACACACTAGTCAAACAGTGTTTAATACTGCTTTTTTAAAGACCCAGGCTTCCCCACCCCGGCCCAGAGTAAAGGGAGAACACACATTGGATGGTTTCCTTTTATAGCACAAGCATTAATCGCGTGCCTACTGTGTGCCTGAGTCTGTTCTAAAGCCTTGGAGGGATAGCAGTGAGTTTGTATTCTCCTGGTCACTGACAAGCAGGCCGGTCCTGGTCCTGGGGAGTTATTTGAACTTATGGAAATTCTTATCAATGGAACCACATCACAACAGCAGAGTCTTTGGAGGCTTGCGGCTTCCGGGGCTCTGTTCCCTACCCTTACTAGATCGGGGTGTTCAGTATGAGCTGCGCCATTCATATCTATATGCAAACTTCGGTGCTCCCGTGTGCACATTTTCTGGGGTCACTTTCTATAGGTTTCCTTGGATTTTCAAAAAAGGCCAGGATCCTAGAAGGAACGGCTCCAGGAACCTAGGGACTGGAAAACGTGCACGTCGTGGGAAAGCTCACTTTCTGAACCAAAAAGCAGAGACCTAGTAGAGCCCACA
>NW_021901043.1:0-586 GCF_006229205.1 Suricata suricatta
ACCTCCCGGTTGGTGGGTTCCTGTCCCATGTTGGGCTCTGTGTTGGCAGCTAAGAGCCTGGAGTCTGTTTCAATTCTGCATCTCCTATCTCTTCCCCTCTCTTGTTGTTCATGCTCTAACTCCCTCTTTCTAAAACACACTTTAAAAAAAAAAGAAAAAACAGAACAAAAAATACAGAAATCTCAGTGAAGAAATAGTGAAAGATAAGAAAACATGCTAGCTTTTCAAAATCGCAATATGAAGTATAAAACCTTAGCAAACTGCTACCCAAGATCACCTTGAATCCTTCCCTACACCGGATACTCCAGTTCTGAAAGGAACTATTCCAAAGTAACTTTAGGTCTTTCTTTTTTAAACCGTCAAAATTCCCCCGAGGGGGTGCACCGCTCCTGGAAGTACTGCAATACCAGGTCGATGCGTGGAGTGGACGGAGCAAGCTCCTATTCCATCTCCTACTTCCAAAAATCCATTTAATATATTGTCCTCGGATAGAGGACGTATCAGATATTAAACTGATAAGAACAGATACTACACTTGATCTTAGCCAAAAGGCCGAGAAGCGATACCGCCAGCACCGCCTCCCGGA
>NW_021901044.1:0-586 GCF_006229205.1 Suricata suricatta
AATCCATAGGCCAATTTGCCTTCTCCAAATCAATCAAATTAAATTGGTGACAGTCCCTATTAATCCATCAAGAACATACTAAGAACAGTAGCATAGAAAATAGATTATAGAAAAATATCTATTACTTTATTTCTCTTTTTGATACTATATATTTTAAATTTGCCTTAATAATGATCGACTATAAAACAAGAATCCTCTTTTTATTATTTTTATTTTATTTTATCTTACTTTATGTTATTTATTTTTTCATTTAGAGCAGGAAAGAGAGATAGAGGGCAAGAGAAGGAATCTTAAGCAGACCCCATGCTCTGCACAGAGCTTGATGCAGGCCCTGGGATCATGACCTGAGCCGAGATTAAGAGTGGACACTCGACTGACTAAGCCACCCAGGTGCCCCAAGAGTCTTCTTTTTAATATTAATAGTATTTTATAGTTAATTCTTAAGTTGAGATTATATAGCAATTTGGCTTTCAATTTTTTTCTGATATTTCTATAAATGTATAACACGTAGGATTTATACAAAATATTTGATTATATGAAAATAATTATTATATATTATTAACATCAATTGATGAACATATTGAGA
>NW_021901045.1:0-1342 GCF_006229205.1 Suricata suricatta
GGGGGGGGGGGGGGGGGGGGGGGGGGGGGGGGGGGGACACACACTTCAGCCCATGACCGCCACGCCTGGTTCTTTCCGCCGAGCTGCCTTCTGCATGCCGGTCCTGGTGGCAGACGGGCCTGTGGGTGCCCTCGGGGTGGGCTGCTTGGGGCTGGACTTTGGCTTCCGCGCCGTCACCAGAGAGGCCTTGGACGTGGCTCCTGGGAGACGGGAGAATGCATGGGCCCCTTGGGGGCAGAAGCAGAGTGAGGCTGTGGGCAGAGTTGGGGAGATTCGGGACGCCGCCCCTGCCCCAGCCTCTCCCTCCAACGTGCGCCCGAGACGCCGCCGCCTTCCGACCCGTTTACGCCCGAGGCCCGGGGCCCAGCAGGCGTGTGCTGAGGGCCCACCGTGGGCCAGGCGCAGCCGCCAGCAGGAGCCGTCGAGTGCTCCCCTCGGGGAAGCCGGACCGGGCTGTGATTTGTTTGACGCGGGGCCCAGAAAGCGCTCACATGCTCCGAGTAGAGAAATAGCGTGAAACTCGTCAAAGTGCATTTGCTTCAAAGCCCGGACTTAACTCCTTCCCTGGAGAGGATTCCTCCTCCACAGCCGGCTTGTCATGAGGGCGTCTCTGGGTCTCTTGCACCCTCTCCCTCCCCGCGGCGACTGCCAGACGGACAATTCCCGGAATGTTCCGGCTCTTTCCCTCCTCCGGGGCTCTGGCACTCGGTGCTTTGGTTTCGTTTGGGTGGTGTCACCCTCAGTGTCCTTTCTGCCCTGAGGCCTGACCGCTTCTTCTCCAGGCCGCGCTGCCTCTGTGGCTGCTGTGGCCGCAGCAGCGCCCCAACTGCCTTGTGGTTCGATGTGCCAGCCAGCTGTGCCCGGCTGGCCGCAGGGCCCCCAGCAAGGGCCTCCTGCACGACACTGGGACTCACTGTGGACTCAGAGATGGAGGAGCCCACCAGATGCCGTGCGTACGTGTGCACACACGGGTTCATGTGTACGTGTGCGTGCGTGCACATGTGCTCCTGTGTACGGGTGTGTAAGTGCCACACGAGTGTGCGTGAGTGTGCACGCACATGTTCGTGTCCTGGTGTGTGCCTGTGTGTATGGCATGTGTGGCACGTGCTCATGTGTACACGTGCATGTGTGTGCTCGTGTGCATGTGCGTGACGGGCTGCCCCGGCTGCCGGGAGGTGGTGTGGACAGCGCTCGGCCGTGTGCTGAGTACCGTCGCACATGCAATTGTACTGAATTTGCACAAGTTGGTGACGGGGCTGTTTGCTCTGAATTGTGTGTGGTGCACAGAGGCTCTGAAAGTTTGTTTTGTTGGTCCGACTGTGTGCCAACTGTGTCTCTTATT